>NC_056738.1:184602270-184679770 GCF_019279795.1 Protopterus annectens
CCATTATTTCAGTTAATATCATTTTAACAAGAAAGCATCAATATTTTATTTCACATCGTTACCTAGCAGTCTTTACTTTAGTTTTTATTGGTGCATGATCTGAAGTAGCTGTAGGATATCTCAACGCTTTCAGTTAAATGCACATGCTCCTGTGAATTATATTTCTATCTATTCTAGTCAGTTGTTTATATTGCGGAATGATATGTAAATTCTAAATTCCTGCTGCTGAATTCACATTTTCCATTGTCACTTTTGCAAATCAGGTTCCAGTTTTCACCATAAGTAATGTACCCTGGTGAAAACTTGTATTGTCCCAAACTTCTCCTGAGCTCCATAGCAGTAGCTTTATGCTAAAATGTAAAGACATCAGTGTAATCTTCTTCCCTGCCAGTAACCCCCTGCTACCAGAAATTTGCAGTTATTATCCTTTATTTCCTCTTCTATCACTATATGACCTCCCTCACAATCATCAAGACTGTTTTCCTCTGTTCTTCATATTCTGCTGATTGTTCACCATCAAATCCTTTCTTTGTCAAATTCACATACTCATTATATTCAAGTGCATCTCCTATAACATTTCTGTTTCCACCTCATACCTGTTATTATAATTCAATATGTTTTGCTTTTTTCCTGTACCTGTAATACCATTTACATTCCATGATAACATTGATAAAATAATCATTCTGGTAAAAAGCCCTTACCCCAGCATATATGTGGCAGTTGTTTTCAATGTATGCTTCCGATGTCCTTCAAGAATGCAACTGCAGTCATAACATGTGGGTTGTCCTGCCTCAGGCAGCCCTCGGTCGGCCGGATTCCAAAGTCTGGGTCCGAAGTCGGCTGATGTTGCATTTCTCTCTGACGTCAGAGCGGCTGGAGTACATAAACATCAGCCGACGCCATTTTCTTCAGTCTTTCTTGCCGCGTGGTGCCCGAAGCAGAAGCGGTTCGCAAGTGCTGGTCGGTCAGCTCCTGTATTCTACGATACCGAAGTCATCAAAAAAGCTAAGTACCCCGTTGGGGACCTTTTCTTGCCTCAGCCGATGTCAGAAATTACTGAAAAAGTTAACAATTGTCTTTTTTGTGGTAAACAAATACCTCATAAGGATTTCCACTCTTACTGCCTCCCTTGCCTGGGCCCAGACCACGACGTCTCGGCCTGTGTAGCCTGTGCTCGCTTCAACAAGCGCACTCTCAGGCGCCGGGCGGAGTTCGCTGAAGATTTTTTCGGCGATAAATTTGCTTACACCATGCCGTCGGATCTTCCGACATCGCAAACTCCCAAAAAGCGAAAAGACCGGGACCGACATCCTCGGCCCGCGTATACCACCGACTCCATGCCAAAACCTAGCACGAGTGCTCCGGTTCCCTCTGAGACGGTCTCTCCACCGCTCCGAACCGAAGACACCGCATTACCGACGACTCCGATTCCAGACTTTACTCCGACGCCAGTTATAGATTTTCCTCTGGATACCGAAACCGAGGAAATGCCCGAGACCATTGCTGTAGACAAGGTCACTCCTGCACGTGGAGCTGCCAGGCCTCCTATGGCCATGTCTATTAAGGCCTACACTAGGGCTAAGGCAGCCAGCAAAACAAAGCATATTACTTCTAAATCCTTACCTCAACCAACTCCGGAGACACAAATTATGTCCATGGCTGCTGATTTAATTTCCATGATTAGAGGTTCACAGGCCCATCCTGAGAGAGCATCCCAGCCTCCTCCTGATAAAAGGCCCCGGGTTGAACCCTCTGACCCTACTCCTTCTGATGAAGACTCTGAGGGCTCTGTCCACTCTGATAGTCAGGAAGAGCTCTTCCAGACCTACGAGGACTCGGATGCAGAAGATTCCATCCCTTCGGCCTCCCCTCCTGAGGATATTTCTTTTGGGGAAGTTCTGCACACCATGAGGGAACATTTCAAGTGGCAAGGACAGGAATATTCTGATTCTAGGAAAAGACTTTCCTGAAGAAGCCTCAGCACAGGCCCTTAGCTATTCCTCCTGTACTTGATGTTCTGGATGATTTGTATTCTGACTCTAGTGCTACCCCTGATTCTCTTCCTCCTGTTCCAGCCAAGCCAGACAGGTATTACAGGGTCCCAGAAACTCATTCCCATTTATTCAGGGCCCATACTGCTGATTTGGAAACTATTTCACAGGGGCCTAAAGGAGTTTCAGCCTCCACCTCAAAAAATCCTTTGCCCTCCAACAGGGAAGCGAGGTCATTAGAGAGATGGGGCAAAAAGGTTTACACATCCACTACCTTATCTATGAGAGCTTTAAATTGCCTTTTTCATATGTTACAATATCAGGATTATCTCTTAGAAGATTTACAAAAAACATTAGCTTCTCCTGATCCTATAGACAGGAAGATTTTGCAGGAAGCTGTGCATAACACTCAGCAAGTAAGCAATCACTTCCTGCAGTGTGGATATGATGCACTGGAAGCTTCATGTAGGGCAGCTATGACAGGGGCAGTGATTCGTAGACATGCTTGGTTAAAAGATCAACCTCTACCAGATCATGTAAAAGCAAAGCTTCTGGATGCACCTTTGGAAAAGAACAAGCTTTTTGGTGCAAATGCTAAGGATGTGTTAAAGACCATCGAAGAAAAAGCAAAATCAGTTCAGACTGTGAAAGATTTCCTCCAGGTTCAACCCCCCAGGTTTAGTAGGAATTGGCCTTCAAAAAACTGGTCCTTTCCTAATCCAGAAAAGTTTCAAAGGGGTAAGAACAGACGTGGCCGAGGAAGAGGCCAATACAGAGGCCCTTACAGGGGACAATAATGGCAGCCAGGAAACCAAAGAAGTGATGCAGGGGTTTCACCTGCCCAACAACCACAAACTCAATGACTTTCCTCTACTACCGCCTACCAGGGAACAACTAGAAGCTCCCTTGGGCAGGAAATTATCTCTGTTTGCAGAAAACTGGCACAGACTGACAAAGGACAAATGGATTTTGGACATTATAGACCGAGGGTACAGGTTTCATTTTCATACCTTACCAAGAAAACAAGGCATGCCAAACCTACCACAAAATCAGAGGGCAGAGGCCATCAAGCAAATCACTCTGCTGACTCGAATGAAAGCAATAGAAAGAGTTCCACAACAAGAACAAGACCAGGGGTTTTACTCAAGACTGTTCCTTGTTCCAAGAAAAGAATCTCAATGGAGACCAATACTGGACTTGTCCGCATTAAACACCTTTCTCATAGTACCAAAGTTCGAAATGCTGACTCTACAGCAACTCCTTCCCATGCTGGGCAAGGAGTCGTGGCTAATTACTCTGGACCTCAAGGAGGCATACCTGCATGTCCCTATCAGACACAGCTGCAGAAGATACCTCAGATTTCTTGCAGGGCCAGAGCATTATCAATTCTCAGCATTGCCATTTGGCTTATCTACTGCCCAGAGTATTTACAAAATGCCTGGCTTCAGTGATTGCTCATTGCAGGCTCCAGGGAATACAAATTTACCCGTACCTGGACGACTGCCTCATACAAGCGGACGACAAATTGATGTTAACAAAAAACCTGGATTATGTCATACGATTACTTCAAGCTCTGGGATACACAGTCAACTTCCAAAAGTCAAGACTGCAGCCATCCCAGCAAATAATCTTCTTAGGAGCCAAACTAGACACAGCCTCTCAGATGGCTTACCTGACAGAAGACAAGCAAGAGAAGTTAACTCATTACTTCAAAGGTTTAGCAAAACTCACCCAGATGACTGCAAGGAGATTCCTACAGGCCCTGGGTTACATGGCATCCTGCATTCTACTGGTTCCATTAGCAAAACTGCACATGAGAAATCTTCAATGGTACCTAAAAAGCATTTGGTCTCAACACAGCAACAACTTGGAGACAATCATACCACTCATTCCATGCCTACAAAAGGAATTCCTATGGTGGGCCTCGGTGAGCCAGGAAAACACAGGTATGTCATTCAAAAAACCACAGATAACACAGACCATGACTACAGATGCCTCAGACCTTGGATGGGGGGCGCACATGGAAGGCAGGTGTATACAAGGACAATGGTCTCCAAAGGAAACACATCTGCATATAAACCAAAAGGAAATGCTGGCAGTAATGCATGCCATCGAGGCTTTTCAACACTAACTCCAGCAAGGCCATCTAATGATACAGACAGACAACACCACTGTAATGTGGTACATAAACAAGCAGGGGGGCACCCACTCTTATCCCCTTTGCAGACTGACAATGCAGCTTTGGGAGAAATCACTGAGCCTAAACATCCAGTTACAATCCCAGTTTGTTCCAGGAAAAGACGATGTGTTGGCGGACAGCCTAAGCAGGAATTTCACAGATCCACACGAGTGGAGGTTACATCCGAAGTTCTTCAGACAACTCACTTCGACATGGGGCAAGCCAGAAGTGGACCTATTTGCCTCTCACCTCAACCATCTTCTACCAAAATTTTGCACAAGGACATACCATCCAAAAGCTTGGAAAATAGATGCCCTCTCATTCAACTGGAACTCCCTAGCAATCTATGCATTCCCACCTCTGCCACTGATGACCTCGGTATTACTAAAGATCAAAGCAGAGAAGCCCAAGGGAATCATAATAGCTCCGGATTGGCCAAGACAACACTGGTACCCACTACTACGGAGCATATGTCACACCAGGAGGCGGGCCCTCCCTCAGTGGCCTCTACTTTTGACTCAACACAATTTCGAAACACTGCATCCAAATCTTCAGACACTGCAGCTAACAGCCTGGGAGATCCCATAAATAACTTCAGCTTATCTCTCTCCAAGGAAGTTCAGCGGATACTAACAGAGGCTCAAGACCATCCACCAGAAAGGTTTACTTAGCAAAGTGGAAAAGATTCAGCAATTGGAATACCAGCAAGGGACATGATGCATCATTGTTGAACATCCCACTCATCTTGGAATATTTGGCAGATATGTTAAAGAACGGCCTCTCATATTCTTCCATAAAGATACATGCATCTGCTATTTCAGCTAGATACAACACTGATCCTCCTGTTTTCTCTCACCCCTTACTAAGACAATTCCTCAGGGGAATCAAGAACATTAAGCCACCAAGAAAGGCCCCAGTGCCAGCCTGGGACCTCAATTTTGTCTTAGAAAAACTGACTCTACCTCCTTTTGAGCCAGCAGCTTCAGTTGACTTGCAATTTCTCTCATGGAAGACAGCTTTCCTGTTGGCAATTACCTCAGCAAGAAGGGTTTCGGGTTACAGGCACTAATGGCAATACCACCCTTTATTATTTTCCACAGAGACAGGGTTTCATTAAGGACCAACCCTACTTTTATGCCAAAGGTGGTATCTAGGGTTTCTCTAAATCAAGCCATTCATCTGCCTGCTTTCTTCCCCAATCCTGAGAATAAGGGGAAAGACTTTTGCATACCTTGGACATTCACAGACAACTTCGATACTACCTGGACAGAACCAAGGCCAGTAGGAAGTCTGAACAACATTTTGTAGCTTACGCCCCTGCAGTCCAAGGAAAAGCAATTTCAAAACAGACTATTTCTAAATGGATTGGACATTGCATCAGATTCTGTTATTCCTTTCATGGAAAGACTGTTCCAGCCAATGTCAGACCACATACCACCAGAGCAACAGCCACCTCTACAGCATTCTTAAGAGGGTGCCTACCAAGGACATTCTAGAAGCTGCTACATGGAGCTCCGTGCATACATTCTCCAAACACTACAATCTCCTCTATATTCCAGATCCAGAGCAGGCTTTGCTTCGCAGTCCTGCAGGGTTTGATTGCCACACCATCTCTTTCCTAGAGCATACCTCCTCCCCAGCTAAGCTATGGTATTCTACCCACATGTTATGACTGCAGTTGCATTCTTGAAGGACATAGTACAGTTTTGTACCTACCATAAATGTAGATGTCCGATAGACATGCAACTGCAGTCGGATTTTCCCTCCCTCCATACCCCTCTATGCCTAGGGTCCACTCCTATCCCTGTTATTCTTAGCTGGGGATATCTGTTATGGTGTATTTGTTTTATTGCTCATTTATTTGTTTGGAATCCTGTTTTTGTCTTCCAATTTGATTACAGCCTTCCTTGGAGGGCACCTGGCATCTGGGGCAAGAAACACTGAAGAAAATGGCGTCGGCTGATGCTTATGTACTCCAGCCGCTCTGACATTGGAGAGAAATGCGACATCAGCCGACGTCGGACCCAGACTTTGGAATCCGGCCGACCGAGGGCTGCCTGAGGCAGGACAACCCACATGTTATGACTGCAGTTGCATGTCTATCGGACATCTACATTTATGGTAGGTACAAAACTGTACTTTTTGCATCTTGTTTGCACTCACTAGTGGATGGCAGGCTGATCTTGTATGTAATTGCTTCTTCTCATCTCTATTTGAATCCATGTTACATTTTAAAAAAACAACACAAAATAGGCAGGCAACAGTAATTCTTAAACTTTTATAGTTAGCGCTTTTGTCAAGTATTATTACACTCAACTTCATCAGACACTAGTTAAAAGAATGGTAGCCATATTTATAAACCAGGTTCATAGTCACCTGTTCAGTCACCTCACAAGACACCAGCTGGCTCTTTCATGTATATTTATATATTATTTTTGTATGTACATATGAATTTGATTATTAAGTCAATAGGAAAGTGTATATACATTTTTTAGGTACATGTGTTCTAGAAATGAGAATTGTATCAGGTGACATGGTGTCATGTGAGGTGACTACATGTGACTATGAATCTGGTTTTAAATATGGCTACCATTCTTTTAACTAGTGTCTGATGAAGTTGAGTGTAAGAATACTTGACGAAAGTGCTAACCATAAAAGTTTAAGAATTACTGTTTCCTGCCTATTTTTTGTTTTTTAGTAGTTTGTTTGCAGTTTGACACTACCATGTTACATTTTTCCTTTTAACTCGCAGCAAACCCAAAAAACTGTATACATGTTCCAACAAGAGCATCTACCCCTTCAAAAACTGATGGCCACACCTACAGGTATTACCTAATCTAAAGTTAAAGTTGACCATGCTATTGTGCATGTTAAAGCCCACAATCCCACATACTCAGATTGCTGTCTGTTCGTGTCTTTTCTCTGTTTCCTTCCAGAAGTGAAGAAACATTTTGCGTATTTTCAGTAAGCATTAACTCTTAGCCTGAAGAAGGAAAAAAGTACACTGCTAATGTTAAATTAACTATTGAAACCATTTAATCAGTAAGTCTGCAAGGAGGCAATTGCTTGAATAACTGCTGCTCAGTAGTTTCAAACTTCATTTCTTATTTTACTTTTTATTTTCACTGAACTGCTTGTCAATACTCCTTTAAAAGTAAATTACATTGCATCTCAAAGAGCCACTGAAAAGGTCACTCAGCACACACTGTCTAGGCCCCATAATTAATTGCCCACACCTGCAGATTGCTTTTCATCAGCCAAAGTAGTTGGGTACTAGCAGAAAAGCACAGCTAGTTACTTTGCAAATGCAAGAAAGAACCATAATTTTTCATGTTTTCATCATCAGTTTTTTTACTTCTGTGTCAATAACTTAAACTAAACAATATAGATATCCATCTCTGTAGATGTGGAATAAGTTATCTTTTAATTGTATGGTATGATTGATACATATTTGTATCCCCCAGGCTGCCAAAATAATTTTGTTAGAGCTTTTCTTATCTTGTTATAGTGTAAAGCTTGGATATGTTATAACTAAGAAAGTTTCTTAAGATCCCAATTGCTGTTCTTTTATCTCTGTTATAATATCCTCTACTTCAAATACAGTTAGTTTAGACTTTGATTTCCACTTTGTAGTAATTACATTTTGGGCAGCCACCAGAATTAAACTTAACAAGGCCTTACTATGTCTAGGCAATTCAGATGTTGTATCCTATCTCACAAAATTATTTCCTTTGTTGCAGTCATTTGCAGTATTCTGTAATGAATTTTTAAAGTCTTCCAACTCATTATACTCAGAAAACATGTTCTCAGTCACCTCTTTCTTCCCCATCACACCTCCAACATCTGCCATCTACCTGAGGAAAAATTATTTGGAGTCTGTTTGGGGTAGAAAAATACCTATGCAAACACTTCCAAGCAAAAATCCTAAATCTTCTAAACCCTGGTGCATACATGGGAACCATACATATGTCCTCCCATTGTTTCTTTGTGACTTGCTCATCAAATCTCTTTTCCCAATCTTTTCTAACTTCCTGTGAATGATTCCTATAGTTATTTTGCAATATTTTGTATACCCTATTAATCCCATTTGTTCACAGCAGCTTTTATTCTAGATTCAATTAAAAACTCTACCAGAGCAGGTCTTTCACTCAGGATTCACCTATCCCTTTCTCTTTGTCTATACTCTGTCAATCCCTAGCAGGGAAGGCAGTCTCTAGCCTGCAGTCCAAATGTCTTCTTGGCCTCTTACCATTCTGTTACCCTTCCCTCTCTAGTTATTTGCTCCCAGTACCTTGGCCCCTTTGCCAATTTTCTCCAGTTAATTTCAGACCTCTCTCGCATATTGTCTGTACCCTTAATTGCAGTCATCACTATGGATAGAATTTCCTTTCTTCATTATCATGTTGGCTTAGTTCAAAGAATGATTTCTGCTACTTTATGAATACAATATGCTGTATAGCTGTTGTTCTCCTTAAGAATCTGCATCCAAAATCCCACTGTGTCCATATTTTTTTGAATTTCCTATCTGCTTCGTTGTCATCCCTTTTCACTTTGAATTAAAGCTTTCTGCTTGCGTTACATATGTGATCCTCAACAGTATAGCTCTAAAATATCCCTTCAGATCAAGTAATCCTAAACCACATTGTTCTAATGTAAGGATCAATGTATCCCACATAAATGTTGTCCTCTTCCCCTCCCAGATAAAATCCTTCAATTATTTATTAATTACTCTCCACAACTTCTCTGTTGATTGTTAAAAATATGCCTGACCTGTATATAAAACTAAAGGGACTAAAAACATTTTCAGTACTGGTATCTTGCTGTCCATTTCTATAAGCAAGAGATTCCCAGTTTCTCAAATTTTTCTATTATCTTTTGTTTAGTCTCTTCCCCCATATCCTTAAAAGCTGTAACAGAATCCATTTTAACCCACACTCCTAAATGCTTCATTTTATCGTGTCCCCATAAATATGGGTATTGCTGAACCAATTCATGTGTGGGTGCACAGTTTACAGCTATAGCCTTTGTTTTTGTCTTCATTAATTTTATACCCCCCAAAAAACTGAAACTGGCTCAGAATGTTCCACATCCCTGAGATAGTCTGTGGTTTTATCAGGTGCGAAGTAATATTGTCTGCAAATACAGCCAACTTTTCTTGATTGCTGTACCAATTATATCCTTGAGTTTCTGAGTTCCTTATTTTCTTTGCCAAAGGCTCTAAATATAACACAAATAACAAAGGGGAAAGAAGACACTCTTGCCTGGTTCCTCTGTTCAGACACAGCTTATCAGACAGGAACCCTCCCACTTTAATTTTTGTCTCCAATCCCTTATATATCCTCCTAATTAACCTTATTATTGCATCAGTGAATACAAATGCTTCCATTGCCCTATTCATAAAATCACAGCTTACTCTGTCAAATGTTTCCTATGCATCAAAACCCGCCAACAACAGCAGTATTTTGTTACATTCTGCTTCTCTCTAGATAACCAATGTTCTATTAATGTTGTCAAATGTTTGCCTTCCTTACACAAAACCACACTGATCCATATCTATCAAATTTGGCAACCCCATTGCCATTCTTCTAGTTATTATAAACATGTACACTTTATAATCATGGTTTTAAATTGAAATGGCCTATATGAAGCTGGGTCTGATGGGTCTTTACTCTCTTTAGGTAATATCACCACCACAGCTTTCTTCTAGGATGTTGGTGCTTCCTCTCCTTTTAAAATACTGTTAAATAAAACCTTCCAGATCTTCCAGTTTCTTTCCTCCTCACTTTCAAACTTCCACAGGAATATCATCCATTCCTGGAGATTTTCTTGCAGTTTGATTATACATAACCATTTTTATCCCATCTGCTCCAATCCTAACAGTTAGTAATTGAGCCTCAACTACCTCCAACCATGGCATATTTAATTATTCTATAAACATTTCCATTTGTACCTTTTCTTGATTTCCATATTTGTCTGTTTTATACAAAGTTTAATAAAATTTCCAAAATATTTCTAGTACCTGTACATGATCTCTGATTATCTTCCTTGTTATAGGTTCCCTATGCTTGGCAACAACCCTTTCTACTTTAAGTTGCCTGAGTTGTTGTGCTAAAAGTTTTTGTGCTCTGGAGTTCTTATCCAAAAACAGTTGCTTCTCACCTGTCTCTCTAAACTCATGCATATTATTGAGCTAATCCTTTTTTTCTGTTTAGCATTCTTCAGTTGCTCTTCTTCTGTGAAATCCCCCCGTATTCTGCAATACTTTAACCTTTATCAGCCCTCTAAATAATTCATGTTACGTCTTAAACATTTCTATTTTTCTTTTATTTCTACCCAATATTTAATCTCCACTTTCATTTTATTCCACTCTCTAGCTATAACTTCAGAAGAAATTTCTGTATTCCCTAATAATTCTTGAATAATTTCTACTATTCTTTCCTTAAATTCCTCTCTTTTTAACAGGTAGGTGGTGAAGTGCACAGTGTCTCATTTTTACTTCATTACCCTGCATTTTTATTTTAGTTATTGGAACATGATCTGAAGTGGTTATTGGATGTGTGTTGAAGCATTCAATTAAATCCACATGTTCCTGTGATATGTAATTTCTGTATAATGTAGCCCAGCTATTGCACCTTGAGGAATAATATGTAAATTCTTTCCATGTTCTTTCTGTTGAATTCACGCCTTCATACCAAATATTTTCATAAATTTCATCAGAAATCTACCCTGTTTTGTTATATTTTCCCTTCTAGGACCTCCAGGTACATCCTCACTGTTGCAAATCAAATTGCAGTCCCCACCTATAAGTAATATCCCCTACTGAAAGCTGATTATGTCTTCCATTTTTTTTAAGCTTCATAATAGCAGTAATACATGGAATATAAATACTTGCCAGCATAATCCACCTTCCTTGCCAATAGCCGCTTACTACCACAAATCTAACATTACTATTTTTTTCCCCATCTTCTGTCACTATTGGAGCTCCTTTTGCAGTTAATATAAGTACTACCCTTTTCCTTTATTTGCTGTTCTGCTGAATATCCATCCTGAAAACCTTTCTTTATCAAATTCACATGATCACTCCTTTCCAAATGTGTCTTCTGTAGCATTGCTATTTGCACATTGCATGTCTTAATATAATTTGAAACTCTTACCTTTTTGTCTATACGTGTGAGGCCGTTCACATTCCAGAATAATATGTTTATTGTTCCCATTATGATAAGAAGTTAATATTCCCACCTATTATATGTGACAGCTTTTTTTTAAATGTGTATTTCCAGATTTTGTGTTACATGCATCCACTAATGTTTGGCAGGTTGATCTCATACATTTTCTTGTCATCTCCATTTGAACCTATGTCACATTTGACAAGACTTTTTGTTTTAATGAAAATCCTTGAACCAAACAAAAAAATCCCCAGAACCTATTAACTTAAGTATGCAAAATTATACACATCTTCAAATAATGAAGTTTAACCGTCCTGATTGGAATAATTGTCCCAAATCAACAGCTGCACACACAGGAATAACTTAATCTCACATTAAAGTGATTGTAAGGTGCGTATTATAGCCCACATTCTTACTTACACCTTTCTTTATCAAATTCACATGATCTCTCCTTTCCAAATGTGTCTTCTGTAGCATTGCTATTTGCACATTGCATGTCTTAATATAATTTGAAACTCTTACCTTTTTGTCTATACGTGTGAGGCCGTTCACATTCCAGAATAATATGTTTATTGTTCCCATTATGATAAGAAGTTAATATTCCCACCTATTATATGTGACAGCTTTTTTTTAAATGTGTATTTCCAGATTTTGTGTTACATGCATCCACTAATGTTTGGCAGGTTGATCTCATACATTTTCTTGTCATCTCCATTTGAACCTATGTCACATTTGACAAGACTTTTTGTTTTAATGAAAATCCTTGAACCAAACAAAAAAATCCCCAGAACCTATTAACTTAAGTATGCAAAATTATACACATCTTCAAATAATGAAGTTTAACCGTCCTGATTGGAATAATTGTCCCAAATCAACAGCTGCACACACAGGAATAACTTAATCTCACATTAAAGTGATTGTAAGGTGCGTATTATAGCCCACATTCTTACTTACACTAGTTGCTGTCTGTTCTTGTCTTATATTCATTCCCATGTCGTATGTGAAAAGCAGCTTATATGTTTTCAGAATACATTAACCTTTAGTCTTAAAAAAATGTTCTGACTTTTATTGCTTCCCTTTCTAGTAAGCCTGTCTCCATGGAAACAAAAGTACCAAATGCACAGCTCTGCAAACCTCTCGACTTGCACTGAGCATTTATTTGCCAAAGGAAAACTTCTCATTACATTAAGTGTCCTGTTATTTACTTGCTTACAAAAAACAAAACAAAAAAAACTTATTAGATTAAGCCAAACATCTTATACAGACCTTAATCTATTCAAAAGTAAAAGAAAGAACATTTCAGTTCTACATATATTACAGTCTGTGAACTTTTGCACCACATTCTCTACCTTAGCAACTTAAGGGTACAGCATATTCATTTTAACATTTTTGTCCAGCATTTCTTCTCTTTTTACACTGTAATGCCTACAGTTGTTAAAACTAAAAAGAAAAAAGGTACTTGTTTACTTTGGTATCTTTATCACTTACCTGTTATATAATAAAGCATTTTCAGTTATTGTAATATATATCATTAAATGTTTATACAAATACTGCTAAGAACAAAAACTGTTTTACTTACTTTTTTTTTTCTCCTTTCATTCAGTGTACTTCCAAATGTTAATGACATAAAGTGGGCATATGCATTTGAGTCCCTACAAGTTTAAAAGAAGTCAACAAAACTTCAATCTTTCCACTTTTTCTTGTAAAGCCATATTTCACAAATGTGATAGATGATTTATAGTCTCACATTTATTCACTAATTTCGGTGTTGCTTGTCTTCCTGTTTATCTCCATCTCCCAACCCCAGATTCAAGCTGCTCCCAATTCAGCTCCTGTGCTTTTTTCTCTTTCTCAAGAATTTTCCTTCGTAACATTGGAAAAGGTTTCACTGGTTAAGTCTTTCTATATAAGATTTATTATCAAAAGAATGAAAAGTAGAGTCCCCTTCTGTTTGATGGCTCACTTTTTGTTGGAAAACTTTTATATTTCCTCCTTATCCTGTTCTACATCAAAACATGATTGATCTTCCAGGAAAAATATTCTGAAGACAGCTGATTACAGCAATTTGAATATCATACCTGCCTCTCAACATTCCCTGATTTCTGGTATAAATTTGCTTCTCTTCTGCCTAATATACAGGGAATAATCATTTCCACTAACACTCTGCTATCTCTAAGTTTTGATACTTTGCACTTTTGCCACAGTTTTGTCAGGATCAATTATTTCTGCTGGTATGATTACATCTTTACGAATACATCTTTACGAATACAAACCTTGGCTGCTTTCTCATAGCCAGATTTGGAACATACACACAATGTGCCCTTTCAATTAACAAATCCTGCTGTAAAATACCAGTCCAGCTACTCATTTGGGTTTTCATAACATTAATATTGTCTTTTCCTTCTAGTTTCTCTGGTACAGCAGAAAATCTCAAGATTTTTCCTGCATGCTCTGCCATCTAACTTTAGCATTTTTTGAAACAGCTCTTCTTGAGCAGTCTCATACTTGGCTAGTTTTTTCTTCATTTCGACCATTGATATTTGTAGTTTTATCTGTTCGTCTGAATAGCTGTTTAAACCTTCTTCCATTTTATGTATCCTTTTGTTATTTGAGTTGATATATTCCTTCACTGTTTCATTTATTTTAATCATCTCTGAGCACATTTGATTTATTTTTCTTCTAAATTACTGGAAGCCATTTCTTGCACCAAAGCTGGAGCTGGAACTGCATTTGCTAAACAGCTGCAGGGTTATTCCCAGTCAGTGTTTTCTCTTCACCTTTTGTAGTTGATTTTCTTTCAGGCTCTCCAAGTTTCTTCTTTACTGGCATCCGGGTAGTGTACTTACTAGCCAGTAATGGAATTTACTAAAGCTCACAGAGTTTCTGGCTGTTATCTCTCAGTTTCATTTTTCATATTGGGAGAGCTGAAATCAAGCTGTTGATCAGTATGGAGACGACTTAGAAATCCACTTTTTTTCACAGTCATGACCCACAATGGTATTAGTAGAGGAGCTCATTTTAGTTCTATAGTAAATGTATTGCAGTTTTATTTCTGGATATGTAGGTATGGATCTACTTTGGAAGTTCAAACTTTCAAAACTTTGAACTTCATATGGTCAAGACCATAACATTGAAGTTTTGAAAGTTCGAAACTTCAATAAAAAAAAGTAAAAAACATTTTTTTTTTACTTTTATGCAGAGGGGAAAGTACCCCCTGCACCCCCACACTCCCTGCTAATTAAATATATCAACTCCAAGATCACACTACAGTGAAGAGAATGGTAAATTTTCCTTTCTGTGCTGTACGGCGACCTCCGTTTAAACCATTCGAAGTTTCAAAACTTCGATCTTATAGTGTCAACCATATGAAGTTTGAAGTTTTGAAACTTTGAGCTTCCAAAGTAGACCCACAGGTACACCTTTCATTTTTATATCTGTAGTTCACCTCATGTGACCCTTAGGGATAAAATGAACACCCATATTCTTGTAAAGTGTTGGCATCATATCTTCTTCACAAGGTGGCTTTCTCCTACACAAAGCTATGTCTTGAGACTATCAAAAGAGTGTCAGCTTGGATACAGAACTGCATGTTGATAATAGTCCATCATTGCTTTCTGTGAATTATCTACTGTATGCCAAGATGCTTGCCAGTGGCTTACATTCTACATGCCTTGATTCATGTGAAACATATTTGACCAAGTAAACTGATGACTGATGTTCTAACGGTTACTGTCTTACCAAAGGACAGAATTCTGTTACAATTTTAACACATAGTAATCTGCCAGTCATAACAGTTTTGTATACAGTAAACAATATTTTAGAATCTTACCTGCTCACTATTTAATTTGTCTCCCAGCACTAAAGAATAACTTGTACTATATCAAGAGCCTGATAATGCTTAAAAAAAAAAAAAAAAAAAAAAAAACTTGTGTTGTGTATAATAATATAATGTGTTTGTAAATTGTTACCTAGTGTTTAGGATTGAAAGACATCTGTGTGTACCTGCACACAATACTTTTACTTTTTTGTCTGGTATTTTGATCAGTGTGTTCTACCCTAAAATAGCTGCATACCTGATTTCCTTGCTCAGAGAGAGAGAGACATTTCTTTAACAACACGTGTTATGTAAACGGATATCTACAGTTCAACAAATTGTGACTGGTGGAATTCACTCTACTCAGTCGCAATTATTTGAATAGACAAGTCTTGAATCTTTTCACATAAATTTTATGTACTGCAAAGCCCTTTTAACCTTGCAAGATTTTTTTTCTTTTCTCCATTGTCATGTGACCATGAAGTTTAGAGTACATAAATAATAGGTGTGTGTGCAAAGGTTTGCAGGATGATTGGACTCCTGCAAAAAAGAGACTTTTTCTTGATGTCATCCATAGTTGGGCATGTTTATCAATGAGCTTTTCTCATCCAATATGCTTAAGTATTAACGTCTCATAGCATTCCACTCTATAAACTAAATGTTTGCATTCCTGATGCAAGTCAATTAAAGGCCCACTGCTGATACACTACTGGCAGCTGATTGTTCTCATTGGGAAAATGGAGGCGAATACTAATTCTCCCCATCTCCGTATCATTATATTTATATTATATTACATTACATATTGTTCTCATTGGGAAAATGGAGGAGAATACTAATTCTCCCCATCTCCGTACCATTATATTTATATTATATTACATTACATTAGCAGGCATTTACATGTCAGAGAAGTAACTTTCCCTCTTAAAGGGCATATGCTATAATTGTTAAACTACAAAAGTACACACAATTGTATGACAACATCAAACAAAATAGTAGAAATCATGCTTCCACAGTTATTTTTGCATGATTTATTATCAATTAATGTAGCTACTGAACATCCAGCGGGCTGCTGTCATTGTTCACTAAGTAATTGTATAACAGCACAAAATCTGATGTATCTTTTTGTCAGTTTCTCAAGATTTAACTTTGAAAAAGGATATTACTCTATACTTGAAATTAGGCTAATTTTTATTCCTAATAAACTCATAAATACCACTACATATACAAAAGTAGTCAGTAGCCATTGACCTATCATCTCAAGTGTGATTTTTAACAAAAAACTTCTAGTCACAATTAAAGGTTTGTATTTTATAACAGATAAACTGATATTAAACCAAGTAGAACTCACAAAAGCACCTGTAACTGGGATTAGCGAACTCCACACTAACGCAAGTAGCAAACAACAAAAACAAATAGCGTAGAGTCCAAAACACAGCCAAGTCATAAAATCCAAAACTTTAATTGTACTAGGTGAGCACTTTCAAGAGACTTCGCTCGCTTCATCAGACCTTACAAGCACTTACTTGTACAATTAAAGTTTTGAATTTTATGACTTGGCTGTGTTTTGGATTCTATGCTATTTGTTTTTGTTGATATTAAACCATGTTTAAAAGAATGGTGTTGTCTCTACATTGTTACAGATGTAAATGATACACTAAGCATATTCAAAAAATAAACTTCTTGATGTTCAAAATTTGTTCTGTCCAGTAACCACACTCACACATGCACAGTAAGAGGGCAAAAGTGCCCATGGTTAACCACTAAACTAAAGGTATTACTTTAGAACCAGTGGCAGTTCTTAAAATGTGGAAAAAAGACTAAACAAACTAGCAGTCACTAATATTCATGCACCTGAAGACCTGAAGTACTTTACGAGAATTACTGTTGGCACTACAGAATTCCTTAGACAAAAATGTTTCTTAGCAATCCAGGGAAACAAAACTTAACAAACTTTAAAAAAGTCAAAATTATTAATGTACAAACAGTCCTCCATATATTGCAGAACAACGGTATGCATACTGACTTAACATGGATGCTAGCCTATTAATAGAATATTTTTACATCATCTCTAATATTAATCATGCTAGTTTATATATAAACCAAATAACTACCACACTTCCTTTGATTAACCTCAGTTTACCTCCCTGATTTCACTTCAGAAATACATTTTTTTTAACTGTTTCTGATCTACTACATAACATACCTGTAAAGCTCCTGATTCCCTGCTCACCCAGTATTATTTAAGTAAGCAACCCTTGTTTTCTGAACCACTGGTATGCTTATATAATTTGTCTTTCACCCCTGGAATTATTCAGCCTCAAAGTTATCCATCATAACTTTGCTGTCCCAAATAGCCAAGGCAGTCCACTGATCTGATTATGGACTATATCAAGACTACAGGTATTAATAGAAATATTATAAACACTAGTATATAAACTACTCATTCAGTACACACTGAATAAAAATAGTATTCTGTCAGTAATCTGACGGCAGCTGATACTGTCTTGACAAAGATGGACAACTGGCAGCTACACTCTTTACTGATGATTGTGATTTTGCCTGGTCAGTTATTCACGTCTACTTAAAAGCTTTCCTACATAATACAAGACACTACCCTGGTTTTCTGATTACATTCATGGCCAGATAGGGTTCCTCATAAATATCTTGACATCTCGCTCAACCTCACATTAAACTTTTTCCTTCACACTAGAAAAACTATCCACCTATATCCCTGCTGGACAATGGCATAGGGTGCTGACTTGTTGGAACATGGGCTAAAGCCTTGGCTAGGCTTGTAAGGGCCAATAGCCTAGTAACTTCCTATGATCCTGTAAAGTGCATATACAACTAAAAACAAAGTATAAACCAATTTGATTACTTGCCAAAAATCATGCTGTGCCATTGCCAACTGCTTTCCTATTTCCTTGTTAGAACATGCATTACTTTTAAAATTACCATTTATCTCAGCCCCTAAATACATACTTACTATAAGCTACTTTAAATATGTTGGCTTCAGAACTTGAAGAATCTGGGCAACACCATTTTATTTCCCTTCTAAATGCCACATATTTGCTTGTCACTGAAACAGCAGCATTTCTTATTTACACCGATCATTCAACAGAAAATATTGCTCCATTCTCTGCCAGGCAAATATGTTTAAAATAAATCTGTTTTCTGTTATCCTCACAAAATGCTGGTTTGTGTTCCTTAAAATCATTCTCCATCCATTGTTTGAACTGTTGCATGGTTCTTTTCTAAAACAGCTCCAGCAACGTGGAATATTATCTCACCTATATACTATCCCCTCCTCCTTGGAAGTCCCAACTACAAAAACATTTACCTGTAGGTAAATTGGAATGCACTGTCCCATCCTAGATGTACAGCTTTTTTCTGCATATGTAACCAACTAGAAGTATCCAATATTACCTGGTCAGGACAGCCAATAGTGTGGTTCTTGTGACAACCTTTTATGTTCCTGATATAGCTTTAGCCCTTTGGGTATTTAATTTTTTGAATATGTAATCCTTTCCTTCTTTTCTCATGTACCTCTCTATAGACTTTGCTTGTTTGTGAGTCAGACTGCAATTATTATTACTGTGGTTCACATATAATAATCTATTTTATAATTAAGCCTAATATTTAGAGAATAATCCAAGTACTCTGTGCAATTCCTACCTTAAAATGTGTGTTATTATTATTGTATTTCTTTGATAAACGTTTTCATCCTAAATTACATACTTCTTTAAATCTACTCACATTTTTGCATTACTGTTATTAATACAGTTGGTGGGAGGGTCAGCAGATACCCCATTATCTGGAGACTAACCTTCAACTAGGGGATTGATAGGTGGCTCGACTAGTCATGTACTAGTGTGTGAGAAAATAGAGCCAATCTGAGAGGAGAGCAGGACTGGATGGTGTGCCAAGAAAGTGGCCAATCTGTTGGGATACAGTTTGTGATTGTTGATAGTTGAGATAGTCTGGTCTTGTCTGACAGTGGAACTGGTGGACTGGTCCCCGTGGTGCCTTTTCTGTTTGCTAGCACAAGCTCCTCCTCTATCCCTTAAGCCGCTGCTCACCTGTAAAACTGAAGATTTCATTGCTGCCATTATGTTCTTTAACATCTCTTTGCTTGAGCTTTGAAAAGGGGTTTCTGTGATTTTTTTTTTTTTTTACCTCTGACAAGTGCATCCTTTTAGTCTTTCTCACTTTTTCAGAGTAAGTGCGATTCTAATTTTTTTCTGCCTTTACCCCAACTTTTTTTACTACCTTTATCCTTTCACCACTTGTACTGTCCTTGTCCTGTCTTAAAAAATAAAAAAAATCTTTGCACAACCTTCCAGCTTGAATAGTTGCATTAAATTAGATGATTGTAATGTGACTGTATTTTTTATTGTCAGCTACTATTAATTTTTTACAGGTTAGCTTAGCCTCAAGATGAGTATAGACGCAAGGCTTTGGGTTTACAAAGTATAGGCAGCAAAGGCATTAAATTCCTCCATAGAATTCTCACAACATGTACATTGTATGCCTTGGGGAAGGGAAGTTGTATGCTGACTGTTTGTTGTGTAAGAATTCTACTTGTACTCTACTAGATAGATGGGATAAATTAGTGCTTAAGTCAGATACTACAAAAGAAAAACAAAAGGAGAGAATAGACAGCCTAAGGCAAGCCAGATTCTGCTGAGAAGAAAAAAGAGGAGGGTGGATGACTGATAACCACCATTTTTGAGTAACATTCTCCAGTGAAGTTACTCCGGCTGACTGTATATTCTTCACTTTGCTTAGGACTGTCTTTGTTGGCTACTCTGTTAAGATTGGTTTGTCCTCCCAGGCACAACATGTCTAGTACCACTGTCTCCACTCCACTCCAAGGAGGAAAGTGGGGAACTTCTCCTTAGAGCAGGAGCTTCCCCAGTTCATATATTGCCTTCATTTCATTCTTCCATGTTCCTTCAGTCCCCCACTCCACTGGATTGGGACAAGGTGATATATTTTTGAAGGCATGGCTTCAGCACGGTGGCATCTTAATCCCATCTCTCCCCAGGGCATGAGAAGAACTCCAATCCACCTTCACTACCATTCCTACCCTAGGCTTGTTTCAGCTCTGGGAGATGTGGAACCAGTGAGAGTCTGTGCTGATGTTCTGTGTGCCAAAGGATATTTTTTTCTGCAACATCGATGCTCTCTGAATCAGTGGAGGTGTCTGCTTTGAATCTGTTGGCATAGACCCCTACTAAGCCCAAAGAGCTTGGGGATGAGCACTCATTGCAGAGTCTGGTCCCTACTCTGTCAGGCTGTTGCAATCTTGATGCTCTCAGTGTCAAAGTCTTCCTTCGTGATCTTGTCTCAGGAAATGGTGCCATCAGATAGCACTGGTGTCATGCAAAGAGGATCCAGTTCCTGGTAGAAACCATGGTCGACAAACCTCACTGCTTTGCCAGGAACAGATTGCACCTGGCACACTGATCTGAAATTTGCCAATTATCACAAAATAAGGGTCATGCTGCTAAATGCTAGGAGCTTAAACCAAAAACTGCACACCCTGGAAGCACTTCTGTCACCAGAAGATGTAGATGTCTGTGCAGCAACAAAAACCTGGTTCAAGGCCTCAGAGAGTATACCGGCCTTACAAGGCTACAATGCCTTGCATACTTTTAGACAGCAAAATGAATGTGTGAGAACCAAAGGAGGCGGTGTTTCTATCTATATTAGAGATAAATTCGCCTCCTGTGTAGTTAAACTGGACAACTCCACGGAGTTAATCCAAGTTCAGGTTACAGTAGGTAAGACCCCTACTCAAGTCATAGCCAGTTATAGCTTCCCCTTTAGGAGTCATGACATGCGTGAAGCCTACTTGACCAAACTGGAAACAATCCAAATTTTACCGAACACTCTGGTTTATGGGGGTGTTCAATTGTCCTACCATCAACTGAGAAATATATGCTAGCCCAGACTCACTAGCACAAAATTTCCTTTACTTTGTTAACTCAAATGCCCTAGAACAAATTGTTCATACCCTGAAAAGCGGAACAAACATTCTAGATTTGGTCCTCACTAACATGTCAAACAGATGCACTGTCACAGCTGTTAGACCCTCATTAGTCAAGTCTGACCACAAATCAGTCACCTTCGAGCTGGCACTAACACCAGAACTCACAAAGGGCATAATCAGACTAAAGAAACTTCACCAAGGCAAACTATACCCTCCTAGGTGAAAGTATAAATGCATTCCAATCCCCACTCCCAGCTGGAAGTGGTAATTACACTGAAGCTTACACTAAAGCCTTGTACCTTGTACAATCACTTCCATAAGTGTATAGACTTCTCTACACCTGAAAGAATCAATGCCAGAGCCCTAAGTAAAAACAAGCTACCATGGTGGACATCCAGCATCAACAAGTTTACAATAAATGCAAAAAGTTACTGTCCAGGAAAACAAAGGCAAGGCCCCAACAATGGAAAAGCACCCTCCTCAGCCTGAACAGGCAAATAAGACAACTTGTCAAATCCTCTAAGGGCTTCTTTGAGAGACACGTAGCAAGTACATCCAAGGTTAACCATAAGGCCTTTTAAATCTACATACATAGCCTAAAAGGTAGGACCCAAACATGTGCAGAACTAGTGACCAACGGTATCAGACACACTGACTCCATAGAGATAGTAAACCTACTAGCAGATAGGTTTGGTGAAAATTTCACTCCCTTATCCCCTCCAAACTTATCACAAACCTTCCCGCAGTTTTCCCCCCACCCTACCTATCTAAAGAGCAGGTCATAAAAGCCTTGTCCAAGGCAAAAAAACACAGCCTGTGTGGAACCAGACAGCATCCCAGGCTGTCTTCTAAACAAGCTAAAACGTGAAGTAGTATCACCAATAAGTACCCTTTTCAATCATAGCCTAACCACAGGCTTTGTTCCTGTGGAATGGAGAACAGCAACAGTTATTCCCCTCCACAAAGGTGGGCTAGCAACAGATCCAGGGAATTGCAGACCCATAAGCCTCATCTGTAAGGCCATGGAACGTATCATTATGGACCTCATAAATAAAGACAGAGGCATGGCCTCCAAACCCTGGATCCTACCCAACTCTGCTTCATCAAGGGCAGATCCTGCCTGTTAAATCTGGTGGATTTCTTTGAAAATGTGACCAGGGCCATTGACAAGGGCAAATCTATGCACACAGCATACCTCGACTTGGTAGAGGCTTTTGACACAATCCACACTCAGGCATTAACGATAATCTTAGCAAACTGAATGTAAACCCCTTCTATGCAAGATGGATTGCCAACTGGCTCACAAACTGGACACATACTATCAAAGTGGATGACTCCACATCAACCAGCATACCTGTTACCAGTGGAGTGCCACAGGGGTCAGTGTTGGGCCCCCTCCTGTTTGGTATATACTTCTCAGAAGTTCAGGTCAAAACTAAGGGGTTGTGGCTAACCAAATTTGCAGACATCTGCAAACTGGGTGCAGTTACTGAATCCCCAGATGATGTCAGTATACTCCAGGAGGGTCTTATGCAGATCAGTGACTGGTGTCTTAGTCATGGTCTCAGACTGAATGCAAACAAAATGCATCATCATTCCCTTCAGCACAAACAGTGCCCCTTCACAATATCATATCAACAACAATACCCTAAGTACCTACAAAGTGGTAAGGGATAAAACACCAGTAGTCCGACCAAACTAAAAACAAGGTGCCACATAGACTGGAATCCAAGTAAATCCAAAATTTCTAATTAACACATAACACAAGGTTAGCACTTTTATTTGGTAGATATCACCAAACTTCTTCAGACAAAGTAACAAAGCTAATACATTCCAATATATACTGCAAAACACACCCTACCTAACGATTCAATTACCACCAATTAATTAGAAACTGAAAAGTTAATACATCATTACATATTTAAAAGCACATTCCCACAATTCAAATAAACACCCAGTACATAAATATATATATATATATATATATATATATATATATATATATACACAAATACAATAAATATTCAAACTTCATAAAACCCATTCCATATCATATAAAAATATTTAAAATATATATATATATATACATATAAATACATAATGGTGCCCATGATTATAATAAATAAATAATAATAAAAAATCTTTAAATATCAAAAACCTTTAACTTCAATTTACTGGAGATAGAGACAAGATCATTTAACCCAGGTGGCAGGTACGCATTTAAGAAAACCTGCCACCATGTTTCCTGCTCCTCAAGGAACAATTTCCAAGGCCCCTTTCTGTCCACACATTTTACCTGTTGCAACACCACAAATTTAAGAGTAGTCAGAGAAAACCTGAATATGTCTGAATAAAACATTTGTAACTTCACCTTGACATATGTCATACCCATGTTCATATATACACTGTGCCAACTTACGTTGTGTCTTGCCTACATAAAAGGCAGGACACTTGTTACACACAGCAGCATATACCACTGCATGGGTATAGCAACTAAATTTTCCTTTAATACTAATCTTCTTACCATTTAAAACTAAGCTAGAAGTAGACCGGATGTACTTACATTGGTTGCACATACCACAAGGTGCCATCCTTCCATCAACACTCAAATTTAAATTAGATACGTGCTCCAAAAGTCCTTTTAAGTTCCTACCCTTTCTAAACACAAATTTAGGATACTCACCAAACATTTTAGCCATAGTTGGTTCACTCGCAAGAATATGCCAGTTTTTATTGTCAATATCCTATACCACCTGACTTTCAATAGAAAAGGTAGAAACAAACAGGCACATACCAAAAACCTTAGGACCAGAATCAGTAATATCTGGAAAATTCCTATGAGACATAGAAATATTATTGCCCCCTATTTGGTAGACATTAAAATGCACAATACTTGGCTTAGGGTCACTAACAAAGTCCCCCCTATAATTAATTAAGATTGGCCTATAAAAGCCTTTCAAATGTTTATCAATCACTTCTTGCTTAATATTAAAAATCAGGTCATAGGGGTATCCCCAATCCAAGAACATTTGACACACAAAATCACACTCTTGTAAAAAGTCTTCAGACATTGAAACCATTTGAGCTGCCCTAACCAATTGGCCCTTAACTATGCCTCTTTTAATATGAAATGGATGACTACTTGTAAAATGTAAAATACTTTTAGAAAAAGTAGGCTTCCTAAATATTGTAGCCTTTAACTTCCCATCATCCAACTTATGTAACATAACATGCAAATAGGGAATTTTCTCTGAATTGATAGAATGTGTAAACTTAAGAAAATTTGTACTGGTATTAATATAATCCATGAACTGCAAAATAC
Source organism: Protopterus annectens (assembly GCF_019279795.1). Lineage (NCBI taxonomy): Eukaryota > Metazoa > Chordata > Ceratodontiformes > Protopteridae > Protopterus > Protopterus annectens. The sequence goes on from NC_056738.1 coordinate 184,626,738, forward strand.
CATCAGAAGGACCTTTCCAAGCAATAAACAGGTCATCCAAGTAACGTAAATATAAAGAAACAAAAAAAAATGGGGAAGTAAACAAACAGCTTCTCTCCCACCACACCATTACTATGTTTGCAAATAAGGGACCACATGCTGAGCCCATAGCAACCCCAAGCAATTGTTTCAAATAATGCCCTTTATAATAAGTAAAATTATTGCTCAACATCATCTCCATTAATTGCGTATAAACATTAGTAATGTCCTATTCCATAACAAATTCATCAAATAAAAAATTAGAAAACCAAGCTAATCCAAGTTCATGTGGGATGCAGCTATATAAATCCTTGACATCAATAGTCAAGAAGATATATCTTTCCCCTGTGTAAACTAATTCATTACATTTGTCCAGAAAATGCCAAGAATCCCAACAAGGGTGGGAAATACCCTGAACCCTATTCTTTAGTTGGTTGTCCATAAATTTAGCAATATAGCTAGTTTTGGACCATCCTGAGTCCACTATCTGCCGAAAAGGGGGGGCTAGCAAGATCCCTGTGAATCTTAGGCAGCCCGAATATAACCGGTATCTTTGGGGAATCCACAGACATATAATTATATTCATCAATACTGATTTGATCCTGTGTAAGCATATCAAATAACTCACAATCAATCTTGAGATATGCAATATTCACCTCATTAAGGGAGGCTTCACAATAAGTATCACTATACAACATATTAAACATGCTTTGAATATATACATCCTTCTGCATTACCACTAACCCCCTCCCCCTTGTCTGGCTGCATAATTCTAAGATCACTCTTACCCCTCATTCCGGCCAACAGTTCAACCTCAGCATCAGTCAAATTACTACTACCAACTTTTTAACCCAAAAAATGATGAAAATCCATTTCACATACACTTTCAAAAAATTTTAAAACATTGTGCAAATCAGGATTATAAGTACTAGGTATTCTAACTGCACAACTATCAACATTTAAAGCATCAGCATCATTCCTATGTAAATACTTTAAATTCAAATTACGAACATACAGTTTAAAATCACAAATCAGTTCATCTACATCACTTTGTCTGCTTGGCACAAAATTATGCCCTTTACTTAACAAATCAGCATGCAACATAGAAACACATACATCAGTATAATTATAAGTTTTGAAATCATTTGTAGAATTAACAAAAATAGTTGGTAAATTGGACTCAGTCACCTCTACTATCTCCTCGAATTGACATAAGGGCCATTCCTCTGCCCCTGCTGTTGCCAGTTGTTCCCCTGTGGATAAGGACTCCATTGTTGACGCCTGCGATTCCTTAACCTCTCAGACCACCTTGGCCCTAGTGCATCTAAATGGATACCATTCCCTGATGGTTCCTGAACACCAGTGTCCTCAGACACTGAATTAAAATGCACAGAATGGTTCCCTGGAACAACCGGAGGTGAGGGATAGGCTTTACCAGCCTGATAAGCAGCTTTTAAGCTTTACGATTACAAATAACAGTAACAATATCATCCGCTTGCTGAAAAATAAGATCATAATGGGAGCGACACCTTTGATACAGTCCTGACTGATGAATACCCTTAGCCAGCCCACGAATATCTTCCTGTAGTTTGTCAAGTTTATTCGTATTGTGCTTGATCATGAGCTCCGAGAGCTCACAACCATGACGATCAAAGAGGGCCAAAAGCTCCTGATGGTAAAGGGAATGTGGCATTATACCCATAGGAAATCTCCACATTTGAAGGCCCTTCGGCACTTGTTGGACCCTCAAGCATTCATGGAAATAAAGACTTTCTTGTTGGATCTTTTTAAATTCCAACAATTTCTTCTTGAAATTAGTCAGTTGCACATCCACCAGAGCCGAATCCACCCCTTCCTCTGATGTAGATGGTACATTCTTGTTCAACCACGAATCCAATGTACCAAGGAGGGAGTTTAACTGTTTATTTTTTGAATGAAGCACACTTCTACCCACACTAGTAGTAGCATTAATCACAGCACAGCTTTCAGAAACCAAGGTTGGAAACCCGGCAGCATCAAACACATGTTCCTCTTCCCTCAATATTAAGGGAGAATTATCAAAATTCTGCAATGAACTAACATTCTCCGCCTGACTCACATTATTATCAACAGTAGAAGGTCTAGGCAATAGTTGCTGTACCAAAACGGTAAGGGTGTGAACAGAATCTTTTAACTCCAAAAAGACAGCATAAGACACCACAGGATTCCCTTCAGCCATAGTAGCAAACACAAACCAGGAAAAAACATCAGTAGACCGACCAAACTAAAAACCAGGTGCCACGTAGACTGGAATCCAAGTAAATCCAAAATTTTTAATTAACACACAACAACACAAGTTAGCACTTTTGTTTGGTAGATATCACCAAACTTCTTCAGACAAACTAACAAAGCTAATACATTCCAATATATACTGCAAAACACACCCTAATTAACCATTCAATTAACACCAATTAATTAGAAATTAAAAGGTTAATACATCATTACACATTTAAAAACACATTCCCACAATTCAAATAAACACCCAATACATATATATATATATATATATATATATATATATATATATATATATATATATATATATATACACACACACACACACAACTACAATAAATATTCAAACTTCATAAAACCCATTCCATATTATTATAAAAAAATAATGTGGGATCACAAGTTGACTGTGATCTTAACTTCGACCACCATGTGTCTACTGTAGTAAGGAAGGCTTTCTATGTAGCACACTTGATTAATAAAGGCATTGCCTTGAGAGCAAAAGTGGTTATAACCCATCTATACTCGGCACTAATCCGGACTAAGAATTGAGTATAATGCACCGTTTGGCATGTACCATACAAAGCACCTGCAGCAATTGGAGAGACCGCAGAGGTTTCTAACAAAGAACATCAAGGGACTCTAGCACGTACCTTACACAGACCAACTAAAGTCTCTGTCTCACTATACTCTGCATCATACAGACTTCTTAGAGGAGACTTATGCCTAGCCCACAGAGCAATCCAACTCAAACCTGCTGAACTTGCTGCATATCTGTAAGTCAAATGGGACTAGGGCTACGCATTCCAGGGACCTAAATATGGTCTGCAACTTAAATAGGACATGCTGGAGGGACAAATTTATCTCCCAGTGACTGCCGCATCTTTGGAATAGGCTACCAGTTCATGTGAAACAAGAGTATCTCTGTGACACTGTTCAAGAGGAACCTAAACAAGTGGATGGGGCACTGAAAATTCTTACTAGAGATAGCGCCCACAACCTTCCTGGACATGGGCAATCATTACTAAATACAATCTTGGGTATTGAATAGCATTTCTATGGTGTTAGATTGGGATGAAATGGCTAAGCTTGAAATGACCTCTGAATTGATAGCCTAGTAATCTTTTGGCATTTGAGATGATGTGGTTTATGCCAGCTGCTTCAGGTGTGAGTACCTCAGTAGACAGACATAGAGGAGATCCAAGATGGTCTTCAGTCAGGAACAGGTATAAGTTTCACCGGATCCAGCCTTAGAAACCAATGAAATTGAAACTTTCAGCCACATATCAATCTTGTCCCCACAGGACAGAGGACCATATAAATAAGGAATACTATGGTTTAGCATGCACTCTCCTCAGGTAAGCTTGAATGAATCCTTTGAGCCCTCCTAGGAAGCAAAAGTTTAAGAAAAAACACTTGGACTCCCTTTTGGAGTCTTCCTTTCCAGATACAGATCTTTGAGGAAGGGATGTTCCTCCCAATCCTCTCCTGAAGATGCCACACTTGGGGAGATCCTGGAAATGATGAGGCTGCGGTGATCCTAACCAATATGTCCCACTTTCCCGGAGGGAAAGATCTTGCAGGAGGCTTATAGGTCCTCACCCCATACAACTTTAGTAGTGCTACCCTTACCAACAAGGTTATTGACATGGTGCTGCTTCAAGACATGGAGAGATCTAGACATAGGTGAGCCAATCCCATGGAAAGCGGATCATATTGTGGATCTGTAAGGATAGGCAGTACTGGAGCAAAGATCCACTTGTTGATCCCATAATGGTGTCAGTTGTCATCAAACATAAAGTCCCAGATGATTCTCAGACTGTTCACCCTCCTAATTGAGTCATGGATGATGGATGAACTTGTAAAGCAGGTATATGCATCAAGAACTTTTTGAATCAGGATAATTAATTACTTGGTACTTATAATAAGATTTCAGAGGCTTAGCTGACAAAACTATAGATAATGTGAAATATTTAGAGACCCAAGTGTCAGCCATTAACTCTTTCTCTGGCCATTTGCTTGTAACATAATGCAGCAGATAGCTTAGCTGGAGTGGTTTGCTCTGACATTGCAATGCACCAACAGGGCTGGCTACACCTTAATGACTTTGTGGATCACTTCAAAGCAGCTGTCATCAATGCTTCTTCTGACAGAACTTCCTTGTTTGGGCAAAAGGTTAATGATAAGGTGCTGCAGTACGAGTAAGATGACAAAATGCTGATAGCTGTTTGGGTTAAATTTTCAGTCTTGCAGAGGTCCTTTCAAAGGAATCAAAAAGGTGAAAACAAAATTTGGCTTTGCAAATCCCAACATTCCCAGCAGAAGCAGCAGTATAGCTGAGGATCCTGTGGTATATGGGCAGGGGGTCTTCTATCTGACACCCAACAGGCAGAGGTAGTTTGCACCAGCTAGGGTTAAGGGGATTTTTTCAGAGATCCTGACAGTATCACTTCTGAAGGGTTGCCCGACTGTCCCACTTTAGACACAATCAGGAGATGCCTTTCCCTGCATCTGTATGCCTGGCTGACCATCCTGCAGGACAAATGGCTCAGGGAAAAAATATTCAGAGGCTACTCATTATCATTTTTAAGACTGCCCGAATGCCTGCCATCTCGTCTGCCATTAGTACCACTCCATCAGAGGAGAGTAGCACAAGAAGAAGTCTACAACCTGTAATGAAAGTGCCATCCAGGAATTCCCACCACCAGACCAGTGTTTCTGGATTTTACTCTTGATTCTTCTTAGTGCCTAAAAAGACTCAAGACCTCGGATCGATTGTAGACCTCAATCATCTGAATCAGCATGTCAAGAAATATTCCTTCTGCATGGTCACAGTACATTGTAATCTACCTTGATTACAGGCAGGAGACTGGATGTGCTGTTTGGATCTCCAGGATATGTACCTGCACATCAAAATAGTGCAGACATTCAGGAGATTCCTAGATTCCTGTGCTTTCAGGTAGGAGTCAGTCATAATCAGTTCAGAGAGTCACCATTTGGCCTTACCACAGAACCCCCCCCCCCCCGGGTGTTCACTGAAATGCATGGCAGCTCACATGCATTTGTTACGGGCAGTTATGGCATGTTGTATGGAAAGACTTGTTACATCAAGTCAATATTTGCTCCATCTGTTCCTATCCTTGGGAATCATGGTCATTAAAGCAAAGTTTCAGTTGGATCCTTCACACTCTCTATTCTTTATTGGCTGCTAATTAGATACAGTAAGCCAGAAACCCAAACTACCACCAGATTGGATATTCACCACTGATCAGGCAGTTTTAGCTCTATCAAATGATCAGATACCCAATGCAGCTGCAGTTCTCGAGGTGGCTTCAATTCAGTTGGTTCAGCATGCTGACTCAACATTGATGACTAACCCTTCTTTTATGCCCAGTGTAGCCTTGCAGGTGAATTTGAATCAATATAATTATCTCCTGATTTTCTTTCCAAATCATTCTAGCAGAGGTGAATATCAACTATATTGCTTAAATGTCCACAATCAACTCGGATTGTATCTACACAGAGCAAGAGAATTCAGGAAGGATGTCCAATTATGTATTTTCTTCTCAAAGACTGCAAATGGCCACAAAGTAACTAAGGTCACATTGTCCAAATGGATATCAGACTGCATTATCTTCTGTTGTTGATCCCTGCCATGTAGACAAAAGCATACTCTGTCAGAGCTCAAGTTACATCCACAACCTTTCTCTGAAACTTACTACTAGATGTCAGTTATACTGCCTCTCCTTGGCCTACTTTACATACTTTTGCTAAACATTACGACTTGGATATCCTGTCCATAACTCAGGCCCCCTTCAGAGCCTCCATACTCAAAGCTTGTTGTCTTAGGCTGCAGTAGGCCTTTAGGGATTCTGTCCATCAGTTCCACTGTCCAGATGGGATCAACCTAAATATGTTATGTGCCTACCAAAACGTTAAATTTGGTTATCATCTGTCTAGACATTGGAACAACCTGACAACCTACCCCCACCAAATTGTCATGTTCAGAGGAATCTGGAGAGACACGAGCAGCTTGGCTATCAGCTTCATAGCTTCCTTGAGATATACAGTTACATTTTAGGCCTTTTCATGATTGCTATAGAATCGATGTTTGGAAGGCATGACCTTTTGATCTGGAGTTTTACAGGAGAACAAGAGCTTATGGTATGGGAGAAGAGCTTGAGCTAGCAAAATGTTGTTGCCATGATAAGTGCCAAGAGAACAAGTCCACCTGTTCCAGTGTTCAGAAAGGTACCAGCCAAATCTAACCTTCTGTCAAGTATGTAACATATTTTTCTCAGGTGATTTGCATAACTAAACCTGGTTGATTTGGTGCTGGTAAGTGTTCTTACTGTGTTTTTAATGTTCCCAATTTTTAATAATAGTCATAAAACACTTTTATGAACCATTTTTTAATTGATAAGTAATACAAGTTATAAGCAGCAAAGGTATTTCAGAAAAAAAAAAAAAACAATTTTAACCTTATAATCAGCAAAAATAATTTATTCTCAGGCTGTCTGCCTTTATGGGTCAGAAAGAATACGTCAAGATTTGCAGCCCATAAACTTTTTAAATGCCTGTTGCCCTTATCCTTTAAGCTGTGGCAAATTTTGTTGTACTTAGAATGTTTGAAAAGACCATCAGACTAAAGCAAAAACATGAGAACTAATTGGCTCTGGATGAAACTGCAGCAGTGGTCAGGGCTGCACTCTTGTTTTGGAGTAAAGTCACGTAACATATTTTGCTAAATGCAAACATGCAAAAATGTTCACTTATCAGATTCTGTATCTGTAGAAACATGTATCAAAGGTGTTAGCTTAATGAGTTTGTGTTCCTGCAGTGTGTGCAATAAATGGAGGGCTTGTGTTGAAAACGTTTGTGCAACATTGACTAGCTAGATCAAAATATTATCACATTTATATGGGACAGAGGAATTTGCCTCTACAGAGTAAGTTATTGTCCTGTAGTTATGATTTCCATATATGATTGCATTGTTCCAGATAAAATGTTTATTTGTATTCCACTTATTTAGTGTCCTGCTTAGTGTTACTAATAACTGTGTGTCTGGTCTTATTAGCCAGTTTCCACATGATTTGTTTGGCTTGGGAAGCCAGAAAATTTCTTTACTTTAGATTAAAAAGTTAATTTAGATTAAATGGATTAAGCAGTCAATACAGAGGCATGGTTTTACACAGAGAGCCAGTGTGGTGGCTTTGTGTGCCTGCAAGCTGGAAGTACAGCTTCACTTTGCCTGTGCTTTGTATGCTTTTGTTCAGCAGTCATCTTTATTAAATGTTCACATATGACATAGGCAATCTTACATTTATATAAATGAAAAAAACAAAATGACACCACTTCAGTTGCAAACATTATACATCACAGACACTATTGAAACAACTGTAGATGCAAACATTATACATCACTTATAATCTATCCAGTCATTGTCAGTTAAGCATTATATGGCTCATTCAAATGCTGCCTCTAAAACCTTGTTCCTTCTCTACATATATTGTTCCCATAATTCCTATTTTTTCATATGTAGTTTGCTCCTTCCCTTTTCTAAAGATTCCAATTCCAGTTGTTTTATCTCTGTACTATATTCACTACTACTAGTAAAGCTGGTCTAGACTTTGATTTCTATTTTCTAGTAAGTGCTTTTTTTTGGCAGCCACCATAATTAGACTCCGCAAGCCTTTACTATGTGTAGGCAATTCCAATTCTGTATGACAGCTCAAAAAATAATCTTCCCAGTCAGTCCAATCCACTCACCCAGCATCTCCGACAGAACGGTCTACAGGAAATCCCTAAAGACTGCTAGCTCATTAAATATGTTCCCAGCCACCTCTTTTTTTTGCCCATCACACCTCCAAAATTTGCTATCCACCTGAGGAAAAATTCTTTGGAGCCTACTTGGGATATTAAAATAGCTATGTAAACACTTCCAGGCAAAAATTCTAAATCTTCTAGACTTTGTTGCATATTTGAGAGATATACATATATCCCCCATTGTCTCTTTGTGAATTGCTTATCCAATCTCTCTTCCCAATTTTACATGCTCTACTAATTATTCCTTTTTGAATGGCAGTTTCTGTTCTAGAGTCTATTAAAAACTCTACCAGTGCTGGCCTTTCATTTAGGACAACCCCCCCCCCCCCCATTTCTCTTTGCCTATACTCTGAAATCAATCCTTGATAGGGAAGTCTATCTTTAACCTGCAGTCCAAATAAATTCTTCCCATTGTATTACCTTTCCCTTTCTAGTTATTTGCTCCTAATGCCTTGGTTCCCTTGCCAGTTTTCTCCAATAAATTCAGGCCCCCTCTTGCCTATTACCTGTATCCCTAACCACAGTCATCCCTATTGGCAGAAACTCTTTTCTCCATTCTCATGCTGGTTTAGTTCTTAGAATATTCCCTGCTATTTTATCAATATAATACTCTGTATAATTTTTGTTCTCCTTAAGAGTCTGCATCCAAAACCCCAATATGTCTAGTTCTTGAGCTTCCTCCCCATATCATCATCATCCCTTTCCTCTCTGAATTATAGTTATCTGCTTGTGCTATGTATAAGAACCTTAATTATGTTGCTCTAAGATGTTTTGTATGCTTATCTCATTAGAACAAGAAACCCTTGGAATTATTTTAAGACCAAATGTCATTAAAGGTATAAGCAGCTCAAATAAATGAAAGGTGCACATTATGAGGGATACAGGGGGGACTGGATGTGTGAATAGCCAAGTAAGAGAAAGGGTTCCAAATAGAAGCCAAGGATGGTGGCTTAATGCACCAACATGGCCATGGTGCAGCTTTGCTTGGCTCTGATTTAAGCAAATGTTGCTGTATGCTTGAATGGGAAATTGTTTCACAAAAATGGTAAAATGTGTAAGCATTAACATGGATGGGGAAGAACAGCAGAAGAGAACCTAGGGGAATGACATAATCCACCGACCTTGGTTAGGGGGTTCATCTTCATGTGGCTCTGCAACTAAAGCACGAAGAGGTTGACATCAAATGTGTGCAGGCATGTGGTATAGTATTTTGAGAGGAAGGCTAGGGAGCCCATGTAATTTGTTTAGAAACAACAAGAAAATAATATATGAGGCTGTTGAGTATAGTCATAGACTTGTTAGCGTATTTATTTTGGGTATATCAAAGAGTATGAACACTGGCTGCAGATGATTGCTACTGCTGAAGTGACACCCTGACATCATGTACAAAAAAAATGGGAAAGAGGGATTGTGGATGGATGGACAGATAATGGAAGATTATTTATACATCTGTGTACTTAATGCAGCTATATGGAACAGAGTTTTATAATCCTAGCCACATGAACAATATGACATTAAGATGAGCAACAATAATTTATTGAAACTAAATACAGGTTAAAAGTAAAAACACAGTAAACCTGTCCATAAGCATGTATGCTGAGTACAGATGTGTACAAATGTGAAGAATTAAAGCTGTTTTTCATATGCTTAACAGGTAACCCTGTGAGGAGGTTTATCTGATTGTTTTAAGGGTACAAAAGAGGACATAAAAGTTAAAATGAATGATTACCAAGGTAGTTCAAAAGTATGGATGCAGTACACCTGGAGCCACAATTCACAATAAAAAGGTTGCTTTAATATTGAAATTCTGATAAAAACAAGTAAAAGATAAGCGCTTTTGTTTTTTTAATGAAAACTTGTTCAGATAAAACCATGTTTAAAAAATTGAGTCCATATGTACACTAATGTAGATAACATGAATGTCAAGCCCCCAGTGATGTCATGCTTCCTTTGGGAGGATTTAAAGAGCTTTATTTGGGAAGAAATCAGCACAACAATCAACGCACTTTGCGATGGTGAAATGTGGCTGCTGCCTGTATTGCAAGTATATTTTAACTGGTAATTTGTTTGTGATTAATGGTTTCCAGTTTAGACCCCAAAAATATTTTAATTGTGATTCCACTAAAGTCATTTATTGTGCTCAATGCCAACACTATGAAGGGTTTTGTGTTGGTAAGACAGAAAGACATCTACTTGACAAAATTTATGAGCATAAAAGATATTAGAATTAAAAAGGATACCAATGCTCTTTTGAAACATACCATGGAATTCCCTGACCACACCTTTAAATTTTTCACTTTAGAAGAATTTGTCCTGTCAGGGGGGGCCAGTGGACACTTAGTCTGGAAAAACTTGAACTTTTCTGGCAATTGAAACTTAGTGCCATAAACTGGCCTGGTTTGAATGACTAAATATTCATCACCTGTATTTTAAAACTGAAATCTTTAAAAAGGTAATGGCTGCAATATGTTGTCAGTACATTATTAGTATGTAAAAAACCAGAAGCACATATATAAACTAACTTTAATTTTGTTGTAAGTCATGTCAGTTTAGGGTTGCCACCTATCCGTTTTTTTCCAGACTATCCGGAAAATATTGTACAAACTCCAGTATTCTGTTTCTAAAAAGCAAACAGACTATTGGAGTTTGTTAAATTGGCTGATTTGCTATGCTTTTTTACAGAAAAGCAAAGTAAATCAGCTGAAAGAAGGCATCAGGATTGGAAGAAAAAGGGCGTTCCCATCTGCTTGTCATAGTGATGCCACAGCGTGGGTGGGATGTGGGAGGAAGATGATCCAGGGTTATGGGTGATGCGAGGGGTGTGGCCTTACTCCAGTTTTAGCCGCAACAAAAGGTGGCAACCCTAGTTTTCTACCTGCATAGCCCTTTAAATCTTCTAAAACTCCTCCTTAAATGCTCCCAAAGGAAGCACGACATCACTGGGGGCTTGGCATTCATGTGATCTATATTGGTGTATATATGGACTCAATTTTTCAAACATGTTTTTATCTGAAGACGTTTTCATTAAGAAAACGAAAGCACTTATCTTTTACTTGTTTTTATCAGCATTTCAATATTAAAGCAGCCTTTTTATTGTGAATTGTGGCTCCAATTGTACTGTGTCCATACTTTTGAACTACCTTGGTTTGTTCTTTGTGGATTACAATGAATGATTACTTATCCTGATCTGAGGAGACTGCTGGGTACATTGTAGTTTACAGAGGTGGATTATGGCTCAAGCCAGGATGTGCATGAAGTGGGATGTGAAAGGTTTATACCGCTCGTTCTTAGGCTGATTGGTGGACAAGGTGATGACTTGCTTGAAATAAGGGTACTATCATATGGACTGATAAAGAGTGGTAATATCAAATAAGATGTGAATATGTAAACAGTTATGAAATGTTTGATCTGGATAATATGTATGAATAAGGATGCTGTTCTCAGAACTAAGTTATATGGCAGGGACCTTTCTCTTTGTTTATTTCACATGTTGAAAAGTTAAGAAGATTGTTTGATAATGATAAGAGGAAATGTAAGGAACACTGGGTTATATGGTTTGGGGTAAGGAAGATATGCACACAGAGGTATGATATTTATAAAGCAGAGGAGCAACCTGGAGAGGATAGGTATAGTCTTTAGCCATATATTGTCACAGTGTGGTGTACATGGCATGATTATAAGATGATTGAGGGTTTTTTTTTGGGGGGGGTGGTAGAGGCTAGTCAGCAGCATATTTAGGAGTAAGATGATATGGTGAAGTATAGTAAGCAGCTCAGCAGTCAACAACACAGACTCTGTAAGAAGCAAAATAAAATACAACATGCATTTTCTATCAAGGCAAGTTTCACTTTCACATTAACACAAAGCAAATAGTCCCCCATGGTGTCTTGAGTCTGGCTCCTCATATAACAATGCAAAAGCAAGAAATAGCAGTTACTACACATTAGAAAACAGAGATAGATATACAGATGCACATTCAGAAGTAACTGGTATCAAGCTATTTACTGCTAATGTTCCCTTCCAAGCAGCCTTTAAGAATTAGCAGTCCAAAATAATGAAATGTTCTGTGTAACACACACATCCAAATGGAAGACATGATGAAATTTTTAATGTCAAAACATATTTTTTCTCTCTCTCTCTCTCCAGTCATGCATATTTATTTTATGTATTTATCCTTTGTTGACTGGGTTAGTCCCACTAAGCTGGTGGCCTTTTTTGAAGGGATACCTAAGGTGATTCTCATATTTCTAGGGTAAATTTGGCTTTGGAAAACTTCCCCTACTCTTTTCAGTAGATGCTGTGGAATTGTTTACATCCACCTGAGCTATGACCAAGTTAAGCAAGTGGAAACTTGGTTTAATATCTCATCCAAAGGATGACACTCTCAGGAGTGCAGCATCAACTATCCATCTACTTGGTATGGGAATAGAACCTACAGCCTTCTGCACTAAAGGCAAGTGTGTGCCCTATTGCACCACTGACTGCTGCTATTCAAATATTAATTTCAGAGACAAATGATAAAATGAAGGAATTTATACTCACCACTACCTGAAAAATCCTAAATTAATCAAACATTTTATTTTGAATGCATGAAGAAGGCCATTTGAGAGATGCCCACTTTAGGGTTGAGCTTGAAAGTCTCATTTGTCATTCTGTCCTAAACACAGCATTTCCTTTCCCCAAAGTGCATTTTCCACTCCAGAGAATGATCCACACACACTCACATTACATACATGACTTACCAGTTTCTTCCCCCTTTTTGACATTTCTGTTTTGGACCGCTTCCTTGGTATACACCATGTTAGGCCTGACTGAAATCTCATGATACTTTCTTTAAGAAACCATTTCCCTTCTTTTTGCCTCAGTTCACTTATTGCATCTGAAAGTCCTTTGCCAAGGAATTTGCATTTTACTATGAGGGAATTACTGTTGCTACAAATAGGAATAATTAGTAGTAGGAGTATTGCTGTTAGCTGTTTCTCTTTATGTAAAAAAGCTTGTCCTTTATGTCATTATTACTTGATGATATATCTTTTTCAGCATTGCAAATATGCATTGTTTGCCCAGTGTTTCTAAAACTCTGCTACATTGCTCTACTTTTATTTTTGTATTCCTGTGTTTTAGCTGAAAAGATTCCGGTTTGCTTTGGCTTATCTATCCAGATTTAAAAAAATAACAGCAAAGTTTTTGTACAAAGCATCAGATTGGACTTAACAAATTAGATACAGAAAAATATCCAAGGAAGGACTGCAAAGAAAAGCTAAAGTACTTTCAGACAAAAACAGGTAGAAGGAAACCTTAAGGTAATGTCAACCATATGTCTTAAAAATGGGAAATCACGCAAAAAGATCGTAAGGGAGGCTAGGAGAATGGAGGGATATTTGTGGAGAGGCATCTTCACCAGTAGAAAAAAGTCTTTATATCCCTATGTATAGACAGCTGATAAGACCGTTTTAGTGGGCCCAGCTCTGCATAGCCAAAAACACAGTTGAGGCTGTCCACAGAAACACATACAACCAAACTGGTTTGGTGGAGGGTTTATATATGATGTAGTAAGATGAAATATTTAAGTATTGCTTTAAGGAAATGAGGCAGATACAAGACATGATGGAAGCCTTAGGAGTTAGTCAATATAGAAAGGCATTATGTCGTATTAGAGCTGTACAATAATGAGAGAATATTGCTTAAATAATATGTGTGCATGTATGTGTATTGAGGGATATTGCTTCAGCGGCAGTGTGGGAATTTTTTTTTACAGTTTTAAACATAGATGGTTTATGTGTGCTAAAGGGTGATGTTAAAGAGACATTGTAAGAAAACATTTTTAAACAGGGTTTGTGATAGTATGTATGCTTATATGGAGTAATTGCCAAATATCATTGATGGTAAGAGAAGGAATGCTTAGAAACACTTCCTGAGGACAATTTAGGGGCAAACCTGGTTGCAGTTCATTTGTTTAAATGTTCAAAATATTGAGTATTATTTTGCTGATTTAAGAGGTTGAATTCTTTTAATACTGGCTTGTGTGTATGAGATTACAGCACAGCTGAGAGTGTGGATTTGCTGTTTCTCTGCTGTTGGGAAATTTCGGAGTTGGTATATTTAATTAGCAGGGGGGTGGGGCCTTGCCCTCTGTAATATATATATATATATATATATATATATATATATATATATATATATATATGCATACACACACACACATATATATATATATATATATATATATATGCATACACACATATATATTTTTTAATTTTTTTCAATATTTTTGTTTTGATCTTAAATTTTTTTCAGTATTTTTGTTTTGATCTGTTTAGATCTTGCTTTTTTGATTTGTAGTATTGAACATTACTTTAGGTAATCATATACATGTATATAAAACTTGAACGTAGTTAGATCAAAAATAATGGGGCATTCATAACAACATAGATCAGAATGTGGTTTTAGTAGCTGTCCAGAGTCACATGATATACAAGTAGCAGTTGAAGATCTCTGAGCCATGACTAGAGAATAAGTCTTCTTGATGATGATAGCATTAATCTTCTGTACTGCACTGTCAGACATTTTAACTTTGGATCTGTGTCAAGGTTACTGATAAATCCAAATGGCACGTGAATTAATATTCTGCATACCCTGTGCAGGTTATTTAACCAATCAGCACTTTTGTTACTTTAACCTTTTACTCGACAATAGGAATTTTTCTTCCTAAAACCAGACATTATGTCTTAATCTGGCTGTTGCGCAGTCAGTTTCACGTCCTGCAGTTCTGTTCTTCATTCTCAGATATGAATCTCAGTGTGTAATGCTTTATCTGTTAGTGGCCATATTTATTTGTACCATAATCATTTCTTGACCTTACTCTGATAAATTATCACCAGTTTTGCCGTTACTTGTAACTTTGTCTTGGATCTGTATCTCTTATCTATGTATATTTTCTCCTAAATGATTTACTTTTCCTGAGTAATATATGAAAGCAGGTATACTCAAATCTAATGTATGCAGCTGGTTAACAAATATGTGCATTCTATCATTCAGTCCAGTAGCTTTAAAACCAGTGCTAAAAGTAAGCTAAGCAGAAATTACTTCCTCTATAAAAACATCATATGGACAGAGTTGGCCATTCTAGTTAACTTAAAAAGGCATAAATGTGATATTGTAGGAAGTGCATTCCTGTCTTAAAGACACACTGGATTAAGAAAATGACCTGTGTATATTTCCTTTGTAGTTGGGCTCAGTGCAGTACCTTTACAGATTTCAGTCTTGGCTAGGTCAACTACGCTAAAGCTTCAAGGTGCTTTTACACTGTGGTTTGGAATAATGCAGTAAGAACATAAATAATGATATGAGGCAGAAGTACAAGAAAATCTTTTATATTTTAATCATTTCTGAGAATAAAACAATTTTCATAAATAACAAAATAAGATGGAAATGAAATACAACACAGACCATTGATACAAGAGTGTTATGATTTAAGGCAGTGGTACACAAAGACAAGGACGACATCTGTAAGTAGGAAAACACTGAGAATATCTCAATCCTGAGTAGTGAACAGCAGCAGCAGCAAGCATTTGGTACCAAGTTCTGTTTTATGTTTGTAGTGGTCTTCTAACCCTCTGCATACCCAGTGTGACATTCAGTACTAACAAGTATATCACTGAGCATGCCAGGCCAATGGAGGAGCTGTCTTTTGGAGTAATTGCCCAAGATCGCTGATGGTAAGAGAAGGTACATTTAGAAGCACTTTCTGTGGACAATTGAGGGGCCTGCCTCATCATACTCTTGTTTGCTAATCCACATCTGCTGGAAGGTAGATAGGGAAGCCAAAATGGAGCCACCGATCCAGACAGAGTATTTACGTTCTGGAGGTGCAATAATCTGAAATGAGAGAGATGAAATCAATATTTTAGTGTCTTGGTTTTGCTACAAAAGACTGTTTGACATGAGAGTCACTTTTACTACTAATGCAGAGAACTGGAAAGTGAATTTTCTTCAACAACCTCTCTAATGGTAAATGACATATCTGCCTCAGCAGTTCTGGCTATAGTTTTCTGCCAGCAAAACAGGTGACAACTAGTTACATTTTTGTGATTACTGAAATGTTTTTTACTACTTTGCAAGGCAGTGGGGTAACTGAACATTAGAAATGTTGACTAGCATGAATACAGAATTATCAACAACTGTACTGCTTGTCAGTACCAGTCCAACAAAACAACTTCTGTGATACCCTTCAATGTGAACAAAATATATCTTGAACTAGTGTACAGCTAGTGGTCTTCCTCACCTTAATCTTCATTGTACTTGGGGCCAGAGCTGTGATTTCCTTCTGCATACGGTCAGCAATACCAGGATACATGGTGGTACCACCAGAGAGGACATTATTGGCATACAGGTCCTTGCGGATATCAATGTCACACTTCATGATTGAGTTGTAAGTAGTCTCATGGATACCTGCAGACTCCATACCTGTAAAAGTAGACACATATTGATTAATATAACTTCAGTAGTAAACATATGAGAAAACTTGAATGTTTTCATTTCTCTGTTGTCACTACGTATACTGCTAATACATAGTTTTTCCAGTTACCAGTAATTACTGCTATATTATTACTGACTGTATTTTCCAACAGCTTCTTCTTGGACTACTATGCTCAATCAGTTTCTCCAATATCAAAGACTCAACCCAGTCCTCGGTCTCTCTCTCTCTCTACTATATGGTACTACATCCAGCCTTTTGATCTACACTGTCTTACTGCATTTTTCATCTACCAAAATTTAAAATCACATTAATACAGTTGAGTGATATGTGTTTGTGGGATTTTTGTAAATTAACTATCACATTCAATTTATCCTTAATTTAAGATTTTTATAAAGCAACATCTTTTCCGTTTTTTAGAATGACATGTTAATCTGAAGCACAAACATTTTTAACAGTGCGATTCAGAATTTAACACTGACTTGATATGAAATATTTTATACCAATATGCACATGCAAACTTGTATACATATACAAACCTATAGCTCCAGATCATGCCGTTATTCTATCTTACTACCCTGTGTTTGCTGCTTTAATATATTACTGTTCCACACTTTGGCTCAAATAATACAATCTTTTATTTTAATGAAAAAATTGCGTTTTTCATCTTCTAACTTTTCTTTTTCCTTCTTTTATTTACTGTACATGCTTGTCTTTACTTATCTCATGTAAGTATAGTTTATTTTATAAACCAATAATAAAACTAAACTTATAAGTATCATCTGTACGTCTTTAACATTTTTTTTATTATTTTTGTATTTTGCAGATATCTAAATTAAGTGATCTTCCAGATTTCAGTAAATATTTTTTCATTGTTTTAACATACTGCTGCCAAAAGAACCATATTACATAAACTGCTGATAACACTGGTGGGAATATTGTCTACCTTTATGGACAACACATATATGCCCTGGAGACAAACTAGGAGTAGATCAGACTGCTGTGAGTATATCTTGTACATTGTGTGAACTCTTGAGAAGTGCTTGCGACTTCATGTGGAACATTCTATTTGAATGCAGTATCAGTATCACTTTTGTGGCCTTTGTAACCAATAAATTAAACACTATACTCTTACACTTTAGACAATAAAGAAGAAATTCTTGTAAAGCAACTTAAAATGTAATGAACTTAAAGAACTGTAAAAGTCATGTCAGCACAGCTGGACTAGTATATTTTTGTACTAAGGGGAAAAACATTACATATACTACAACTTTGTACCATTTTGATAAAAGAAATGGTGTAATATCTTCATTTAGGATAGAGAGTTACTAAGCATGTCAATACATTGCAGTGGCCTTGCAACTGACACAGAAATGCAGGCTGTTGGTGTGAGGGGCTAAAAGCAGACTTGAATGTATCAAGAATTTTCCTCAGGTAGATAAATGTTGGAGGTGTGACAGGGAAAAGACAGGTACTTGGGAACATATTTTCTGGGAGTGCAGTGGGTTGGCAAACTTTAAGGATTCCCTACGGGATGCACTATCAGAGATGCTGTGTGGGCGAATTGGTGTGATGGGGTAGCTGATTTTTCTGAGTTATGATACAGAACTGGAATTGTCTAGACATGGTAAGGCCTTCCTGTGCCAAAAAATAATTACTAGAAAACGGAAATCAAAATCTAAATCAGCTATATTAGAAGTAGTGAATATAGTAACAGAGATAAAACAACTGGAAGTGGGAGCTTTAGAAAAGGGTGGGAGCAAACTACATAGGAAAAACGGGAATTGTGGGAACAATACATATAGGGGAGGAATGAAGTTTAAAAGAAGGCAAGACTTAAATGAGCTATGTAATGTCTGACTGAAAATTATTTGGTAGATTATAAGTGCTGTATAATGTTTGCAACTAGGAGTGTATCAGTGCAGTTTGTGATGTAAAAATGCTTTCAACTAGGAATGTGTTTGTTTTCATTTATATAAATGTATGATTGCTTATGTTGTGGCGGTTTAATAAAGACGTTTCTTGTTAAAAAAGGGAGGCAGGAATTGAATAATTTATGTAATGTTGCTTAGGTTATGTGACATATAGCAATATGTGTGAAGTATAATGTTTCTTAATGTTAATTTGTTAATAGTTTGATCACGTTTTTATAAATGTAAATGTACTTATGTCACAAGTGACAATTCAATAAAGGTGTTTAAAAAAAAGAATAATGCTGTCTGTTGCACTGTGACATGTTACTGCCACCTGTTGGTGATGGGAAGGCAGTGCAGCAACATCCATGAACACAAAATGCTAAACTTCAATATTTATGCAGGGCAATGCACGGTCGTTTGGTGCTCTGAGGAAAAACACCAATAGCTAGATAAATCTTTGTAGCCTGGAATGAAGGTGATGATGTTTCCCAGCCAATACATTGCAATCAGAAAGATGATGGCTCCCAACCAAAACAAATGTTAATAAAGTAATCCATGAAGAATATATAAGAAGGGTTACGAGGTCATGCTGTTTACTGTTGACACTACATTTATACTTTTGCTATAAGACTATGCAGTCACTACTGAAAAGGCAGTAGTTAAACCGTTTAGTCTATCTGCCTTATTTTCAGGATGTCCAATTTACTGCAGGACATTGACAGAATATTTCCTTACCAATGAAAGATGGCTGGAAAAGAGTCTCTGGGCAGCGGAAACGTTCATTTCCAATGGTAATAACCTGTCCATCTGGCAATTCATAGCTCTTTTCCAGAGAAGAGGAGGAGGCAGCTGTAGCCATTTCATTCTCAAAGTCCAAGGCAACATAACACAACTTCTCCTTGATGTCACGGACAATTTCACGCTCAGCTGCAAAGGAGAAGAAAGAAAATAATCTAGAAGACTAACAACATGTTTAACAACTCTGTTTTCATTGATTATAAATGCAGGACAACTTTCTGCAAAAGAAGCTTCAGTTATTCCCAAGGTAGGTGTCATCCTGCCATAGGCTTCTAGAGTTAGCACTAGGCAAAGGCTCTACCAGACAAATATTAATACCATATGCAATACTCCCAACAGCCATCTATATGTCTCAACACTGTTTATACCCAATGCCATTTGTGTAAGGAAGCAGACTTTGTAATCTTGCTAATCAAACACTATTCAGGACTGTGAGCAAAGGCCCATTATACACAAGCTTATTTTGCTTTATTTCTGATCCTGCTCTAACTAAAGCACTTTCCCTCAAATGAACGTCCTGCTCTTTTCCATTACTACAAAACAAGTCTGGCTACTTCACATCCCTCACAAAGGATTATCTATTTTATGACTAGTGCTAAGCTTGGAGCCTGTTTAGATTACATTTCCTTATCAAAAGCTTTCACCAGGTCATTCTTTGAATTGTTTTCCGCCTTGCTCACTTTTGCATTATTCTACTCTGCTCACCAGGTTATCGTTACCTGTATACTTCTGACTGTATGACTATCATATGTATATATATATATTTGTAAAACACTGTAACTATGTAATCAGCTGTATGTTATTTTGCATTCCAAATTAAATGTAACTGTACTTGTGGATTTGCCTGACAGTGATGTACACTTGACATTAAGACTTTGTAAATGTGTTCCTGGCACAGAGACTTTAATTCTAAAAGTTATTTAAAATAAATGTGTTAAATCATGGCTGCAGTTAGTGGAGAAGTACTTCTCCTGATTAAATTACAGAGCCTGGTTGAGGTAGCTTAATTTTCTTGTAAGCCTAGTAGCAAGATACTAAGGGAAACCTCTAAATACAGTATCCTGACCTGTCACTCAGTTATTACAGGAATGTCTGCATCTGAAACCTGGGCACAGCTGAAAACAGTAGATAGCTGTGCTGGAATGTACATCTAACTGACATGGCTAAACAGGGTAAAACAGATGCTGAGGTTTATGTAAATGCTTAATGCTGTTGGCTGTTGGGTGATGTTTATGTGATGCCTCCTTTTTCTTAGGTTGGTGATAACTAAAAGTGGTTACTTCTAACACACACAATCAATCATTCCATTTACATTAACAGTAATGTATTACTACCATGAATAGACATGCCACAGCTATGAATCAGTGTTTGGCAAAGTTTAGAAAAGGAAGCAATTTACATTGCAAAGGTGGCTTAAAAAAAAGTTTTTCCTTCTGAGTAACTTACGGACGTCATGATTCAGCTAGTAAATACTTGCAAGGCAGAAATCTAGAACTTAAAAAATTGTAAACATTGGATACTCATGAAACAGTGTTGTTCCTTCCTAATAACTCCCATATATCAAACTATTCCTTCACCTAAAGTGACAAAAGTCAAGAACTGACAAGAAGCATTGGTAATATAACGCAGATCTGATGTTCTTCTGGCTTTCTCCTACTCAGCTCCCTTCCATGGGTGCATGATTAGAAGGACATTAGGACATTAATGCATGAACTATGCATTTGTCCATTGTATGTATCCTACAGTCTGTCTGCACTTCTCCAGTGTCTGACCTCCATCAGGTGTTTTCCAAGCAATGCAATATCCCCTCCCTAAGAATGGAGAGCTCATGACTGTCTTTTTTTAGTCATCTCTGTCCATGGTAGCTTCCAGTATCTTGGCTACTACTCAAACCTGGGTTGTGGGTATCATAGACAAAAACCTTTCCTCTGTGCTGTATTGCAACTGACTAAATACTAATCCTTAGTGACATCACACTTCTTATGAACATGTGATGGCAGAAACCTGAGGGCTGAACGTGAACTTATACCAGTTTGCCATTGACATTAAATTGATAGTGAAGAATAAAAAGTATTAGAAGTATATGAAGTGTACAAATTATGTAGGCTAAAGATGTTACATTTAGTTTTCACTGTGTTTTCCAAAGCTACAAACTCCATTTGTATCTATTAGTTTTCCATTCTGATTTACAAATCAGAAGTTAATTAATTTATGCTGACCCCTCAGTAATTTATTTGGTTAAGGAATATGTTTGCTGTTCTGTGACCTTTAAAAGTTATCCCAAGTATGAAACCGTAACTTGAACTTCTCTTTCCACACTACCCATTAACAGCATTTCCCTTTCTGCAATACACTGAATTCTTCCATATCTTTGAATATTGTATTCTTCATGCTGCATTTCTTAACTGTTTAAAAGAAGAACAACACCTTCATATTGTGTAGCATCATAACACCCCTTCTGTCATGCAGAGGATATAGTAAAATAAGCTAAAGTACTTCACATAAAGGGTAAAGATAATTAAATTAACATATACTGGACAGCTAGTTCTGTTGTCTCAGATTACCCTGCTTTATTTTAATTCATTAAATACATGGAATACACCATTACCTAAGAATTACTTCAGGATCATTTTAATAATGATCTGAATGTTTACACCATTATGTGATCTAACGATTACATGTTACATCTGTGACAAGCTGTGATCTAAGATCTACACTGTATACCTGTGGTATGCTGTGATCTAACATTTGCTAATCATGTCTGTGGCATGCTGTAATCTGTGGTTTGTGATTTATTTCTGTGCCAAACTGTAATCTATGATTTTGTGAATCATATATGTGGCTTGCTGTAATCTAAGGTTTGTGACTCATACTGTGGCATGTGACCTGAGGTTTGCATATCATACTTGTGGCATGCTGTGATCCAAAGTTTGCATATCATACCTGTGGTAACGAAAGAGTAACCGCGTTCAGTCAGGATCTTCATCAGGTAGTCTGTAAGGTCACGACCAGCCAAGTCCAGACGCATAATGGCATGAGGCAGAGCATAGCCTTCATAGATGGGGACATTGTGAGTGACACCGTCTCCAGAGTCCAGAACAATACCTGAAAAGTGAATCAAATACACAAGTGCTGATCAGAAGTTATGTGCATTTAATTTATTATATGTCCCTAGAACCTTCCATTTTCTTTGCCTTCTTCTACAGCACCCTCTCTCAGGTTATCTATTTGGAATGCTTTCCCCAGCAAAGATGGTTGGTTTCAGTTCAGTCTGTGTTATTCTGCCTAAAGTAGACCTTGTTCTGTGCTCAGATGAGAAGTTACTGCCCTGCCTGCTGAAGCCTGACTATCTCAGGTATGCTGTTAGGTTTCATCTTGAACTCACTCATCATGGAAGAGTGCAATCAGCCTTTGTACCAACCTCACTTTCCAATGGTCCTATGAACCACACTGTTGCAGTTAAAACTTACAAATGGATGCTGGTGGAATTATCTGTAAGCAAGTGACATCCATTATTTATTTATTTCTGGGGGTCATGCAACTTGTCAACAATCGTCCCCCTTATGATCTACTAGCTCTTTCATTAGTCACAGCATGAGAGTTCTTCCTGACGCATTCCTTCTCTGTGAGATAAAAGCTGATTATATAAGCTGGGATTTGGGCAGCCATGAGGGCTTTTCTGATTATGGCCCAAGCCCCTCCTCCTGAAGGCTGTTGTCAGCACCTGCCTCACCACAGTAGGCCTTGATATGCATTTTCTCAATACTTACCCCCCCCCCACACACACACACACACACACACACTCTGCAGTAATCTTCCATCAGTGACCTGGTTGGCTGGACCAAGCTAATGCCCCTGGTCTGTTACAATTGTGCTTGCAAGCCTCCACTTATATGTTGGTACTGGCTGACTGGTACCATCATCCAGGATGGGTAAGCCAATATTAGCTGTTCACTCTCATCTTCTCCCCCACCCAGCTCTAACAACACCCATGCTGCTGGTTGAACTCAACTTTTCTGGGGTAAAGTCAGGGCTTTATCCCTCTGCAGCACAAAGCCGGGATCTTACCAAATCATTTATAACAGTGTCCGTTTTCATGAACAAGTATATACATTATACACATATACACACGTTTTTCATTTGTAAGTATTACTTTCTCAGCTTGCCTGTAAGTATTACTTTTCCAGTGCCATTCTGGCTTACAGATCATAAGTTGTTTAAATTATGCTAGTCCTTCTTAGCTGACTTGTTATGTAGCTAAAAATCTGCTATTTGTTTTGTGAGCTTTAAAAATGTGATCCCAAGTATGACCTGACCCTCTAACTTCACCTTCTCTTTTCAGATTAACAATTTACAGCCCTCTTGCTACATATCTGTAATTGTGTATGTGTGTGCGTGTGTGTGTGTATATATATATATATATATATATATATGTGTGTGTGTGTGTGTGTGTGTGTGTGGTGAGGCATAACCTCAATGAATGAATGCCTTGCAAGCTTAGCTGTGGAGTAAAATCTGTTCTGTGTAAAACCTAGCTTGTTTTCACACTTATGAAATGACGTGTTTTTTTTTTTTTTAGGCAGTCATTTTGTTTTCATTTATATCTTCATAATATATGTCACATATGCCACACATACACATGTATACTCCTTGTGAAAATGAAATTAATTTGGGTTGCTAAAAGAGAAATTGCTTTGTATTCTAGATCTGTAAGTAGCATTCAGCAAGACTAAAGCTGAATCAATGTCAGCAGTTCATTTTGCATACCTCTCAACTTCTTTGCTCAAGAATTCTGAACAAAGCCAAAAGGTTAATACCTTAATACTGTACTGTAACCTATTTATTGTACACTCCTGACCTGGGTCAAAAGAGCACCTTAGTCTGCACCCATTATAATGTGTTCCCCTGTTTATAATTATACTAGCTGCCCCTAGCACTCCATTATTTCTCATGGAATAATTATAACTAAACCCTGTATATTGTAGTTCAACCCTATCCTCTCACATATAACCTTGAAAAATACAATCTGACCAGCAACCTGTAGACAACATTTACCTTGCAAGAGTGTAAAGCATATTAGTGTAAAACAAAGGGGTAAAAATACAGCAAAAAAACTCTGTCTAAACAACGTCCTTTCAGTAACACTAAACTCTTTCCCATAGCTACCAAAACCTAAGTATATACCTGTCGACGGTGTTAGCCCCGCTCCACTCGCCCTCGCTGTGCTCGGGATTTCTCTGCTCCCCTCCCTGCCCCCAAATCCCACCTCCCCTAGTACCTCTACATTTTTAGGTACACAACCACACCCCTATTACAATATCCTTTCCACAGCACCAATTTTCTACACCCACCTTGCTCCAATCCTCCCATCAGCTCCTCTCCTAATTATACTTTGTCCACCTTACTCTACTACCTCTATACTTGCCTTCTGATATTCTGTCTTGTAAATCTTAGATCCTAAAAAACATACACCTTCTCTCACAATGTTATACTATTCCTTACTACCTATTCTGCTGGTCACTTATGCACTTACCTTTTACGAAAACCAATTACTTACTAGTTATCAGTACCCAAAAGGCCATACTATAACTTCAACTATACAACATTCCTCCTACAGTCATGCTAATAACATAGGGTCGAACTCAACAACTTGTTCTGTTTTCCAGCGTACTAATCCTTGGCACATTAGCTCTAGATCTAAGCAATACTACAAACTCTTAAACAAACTCGTGAAGCTCATCATTAAGTATAGTCCCAGCCTTATTCTCAGTGGGGACATCCACCCCAACCCAGGCCATTCCACATCTAATAGTAATACCCCTGTTACCTGCAACCTCAACCATACAACTTTAAACAGTAGACTAGCTAACTCTCTCCTGGCCTGTATTCTCAATATTAGGAGTATTAATAACAAAATACATGAACTGCATGCACTATTGGCTGTCCACTCCCCTGAGATTCTCTTTTTATCTGAGACCTGATTAAAAGCCAACGCTACTGATAATGAAGTGTTACCACCTGAGTATAACATACATAGGTTGGATCGTGCTTCCAGGAAGGGGGGGGGTAGCAATACTCTATAAATCTGAATTGAACGTAATCATAAATGTTAATAAACCACCTCAGATTAATAATTCAGAAATTCTTGCCACCAGACTGCAACTTAACAAAAGTAAATGCATAAACATCATCTGTATGTATATCCTCCCTGGGTAATAATATAACCACACTTGAAGACACCCTACACTGGCTTTCATGTTACTACCCCCAAGATACCCTGCTGTTTGGAGACATTAACATAGACTGGGGCACCTGCTCCTTAGTGTCACCTACTACCCACATTATCCTGCATGCATTCTCTCAAATCATAACTACCCCTACCAGACTGGGTAAACCAAATCAAAAAGATAGTATACTCTACTGGGTACCCATAAATAGTAACCCCCGACTGTACACTGCTGGTACCCTCTCCATTGACCTAAGTGACCACCTTCTCACTTATATAGTTAAACAAAAAGCCATTAATCCACAAATACCATTACTCAGAAAAATCAGAAACAAAAAAGACTTTGACCCTGCCAAATTTCAGCATGAACTTAACTCCTGCAATTGGTCGATGCTAATACACCTCCCTCTGGAGGATGCAGTTGCATATTTTAACAACAAATTTCTTGAAATTCTTGACTGGCACGCACCTGCCCGCTTTAAGAGAACTAAAGCTAAAACTGCACCTTGGCTTTCTAAAATGTCTCTACTAAAAATCAACAACAGAAATAAACTCTGGGACAGATGGCAGTCCACTAAACTCCCCCATGATCATGTTAAATACCGACAAGCTAGGAATGAAACTAAAAGATCCATCTTAAATGACAAAAAACAGTACTACTGTAATCTGCAGACAGCCAACCAGAACAGCCCTCAGAAATTCTGGGCTGGTCTGAATAATCTGCTTCACCCCGGTAAAACATCTACCCCTATCCCTACTACTAGTGACAAATCCCCTGAGGATGTCTCAAACAGTTTTAACCATTTCTTTATTGAGACAATTCAAGCTCTAGCCAGCCAATTACCTCCTAGCTCTTCCAACCCTGATAGTGCCACCCATTTAAACTTACTCTCTTTCAGTTTCCAACCAGTGGCCACTTCATGTATTTGTAACAATCAAAAAACTAAAGCCCACCACACTCTCCGCTGACCAACTTCCTGCTGAATACCTTCAAGAATCAGCTGATGCTATTGCCTATCCAGTTTCTATACTAATTAATCGTACCATAGCTGAGGCTAAAATTCACACCATTTGGAAAACATCCTATGTAATCCCATTACATAAAGGAGGTTCCTCCACTGAATTCTCCAATTATAGATCAATAGCCATACTTTCTCCACTTGCAAAGATCATGGAAAAATGTATACAAAAACAACTCGTGCACCACCTAATCCAGAATCATCTCCTAGCCGATACCCAACATGGCTTCCATCCACACCACAACATGACCTCCACCCTACTAGCCTTTACCAGTACTATCAATAACAACTGTAACAATAATCAAATATCCTCAGCCCTCTTCTTGGATCTTTCCAAGGCATTTGACATGGTGGATCATCAACTGTTGATACACACCCTGCAGACTTATATCCTTAACTCTAAAGCCCTTCAGTGGTTTAAATCCTACC
Source organism: Protopterus annectens (assembly GCF_019279795.1). NCBI lineage: Eukaryota > Metazoa > Chordata > Ceratodontiformes > Protopteridae > Protopterus > Protopterus annectens. Next base: position 184,653,717 of record NC_056738.1, read on the forward strand.
TCAGTGGGAGGCAGCAGGCTGTTCTCTGGCAGAACAAGCTCTCCATCCTATTACCTACCACCCTTGGAGTCCCATAAGGCTCCATACTTTATTAACAACCTACATACTGTCATCCCTAATGTTAATTGTATCCAGTACGCTGATGACTCCACCCTGATTTGCTCAGCTACATCTCCTGCAGACTTGAGGTTTGCTACCCAGTCCACCTTTAATATTATAGAAAACTGGCTATCTGAGCATTGATTGTTACTAAATCCCAAAAAAACTAAAATGCTGCTATTTTCACCCACACAAAGGTCTACAACTTTTACCTTCACCAGAAAAAAAAAAAAAAGATGGGACAATTATCTCCCCTGACCCTTCCACAAAACTACTTGGTGTCATTATTGATAACAACCTAAAATTTGACCTACACGTTAATCAAGTGATCAAGGCCATCAATAAAAAACTTGGGTCACTGTACAGAATAAAAGCCTTCTTAACCCCTCCAGCTATGATTGCCATTGCACGCTCATACCTACTCTCAACCCTACTATATGCTTCCCCCCTTCTCTCTAATCTAAATAAGTCTGTACTTAGACTATCAACATGTTACAATCACATTGCCAGGTTTGCCACTGGCCTGCCTTTTAGAACACACCACTGCACCAACCTTAAACAACTTGAGTGGCTAGAACTTCCCAGTCTTATCCAATTTAACCTTCTGGTTGTGGCCAAGAAAATCCTCCTAAATCCAGATAATACACCTGCCCTTAAAAATATTATTACCCCCTATAGCAATTCAAGACTACTTCGATCCTCAAACAAACTACTAATTCAATCTATCAAAACTAGCAGTGTAGCTGGTGACTCCCTCTTTGCAAACACTATTGGCAGAGTCTGGAACCTACTGCCAGCTGAAATTACATTGCTGTCCTCCCTAACTCAATTTAAAATCAGACTCTTAACAACATCTGGCTCTAAACTGGCTTTGTCACTGTAACAAGCCTGGAACAGAGTCTGGAACCTAGTGCCAGCTGAAATTACATTGCTCTACTCCCTAACTCAATTTAAAATCAGACTCTAACATCATCTGGCTCTAAACTGGCTTTGCCACTGTAGCAAGACTGGCTAACTCATACCTCACATGTAAATAAATTATTAGTCAAGTTTCTGTTAATCTTCTTTCTCTCCTGACTTTATCCAGGAGTTAACCCTTACCGGTGAAATTGATGTTCTGTCTTTGTAAATATCAAATCTGTAAAGTGTCTTCATTTTTATTTTAATTGTTGCTGTTTGTCTTGGAGCTTTTCTCCTCGGGCCTTCGCTGAAAATGGACATGATTCCAGTTGGACTATTCCAGTTAACAAATGTAAAATAAAATAAATAAATAAAAGATAATGGGGGGACAAACTGATAAAGGGCCAAAATAAGAGGCAAATTTTAAGTATTGTTTTTATAAACTTATAAAGCTGATAAAATAATGGGTTTTATATTAGCATGTGTTTTCCAAAGGATATGAAGTCTAAAACTCAGATATTTGTCATTATTTAGTGACTACACTCCGCAATGACTTGCCAGAATACCACACCTTTTGCAAGGAACAGGACAAAAATATTAGGCAAAATTCTGGACATTCTGCAAAATTATGGATTGTTGAGAGGTATTGGTTACTGTCTGTCTGGAATTTGTATGTTGTTCTTGTGTCTGCACAGGTTTTCTCTGTGTACTCTGATGTCTTCCCAAACAATATGATTAGTGATACTAAATTGTGCTGACACACATACACACTCTTATATTAATGGTAGTTTTTAGCTAAAGGTGATAAAAGACATGTCTGTGCAGATATTTTTGCAGACTGAGTAGATGTTTAATACATCAGCAAAGGTACTGAAATCCCTGTAAACCTACCATATTATACTAAAAATGGAAGTAAAAGCTTACAAACTTTAATGGCCTGCCTAAAACAACCTCAACCCTAAAATCCATACTTAATTAAAAAAAGAAAAAATAAAGCACAGTCTGTATTTCCCATTCATTTCATTGCACAGGAAAATACATGCACACAAGCCTGCTGACCTTACACTAATTGTCTTTCGGCTTTTCCCGGTTAGGGGTCGCCACAGCGGAACTCTGGTCTGCTAATGATTGGCAGTAGATTTTTATGTGCTGGCTTGCCGGGCCTAACGCACAACCTTCAATGAAGGAACGCCCATTCATGCATGCCGACACACAGAAGACGCACTAACTGAGAATCGAACATGCAACGTCTAACTGTGAGGCGACAACGCTACCGCGGCACCACCACTGACCTTACACTAAAATCTAAAAATGTAATTTGCTCAAACTAGAATGAAAAAAGATAAAAATAAACAAAAATATATAAACACTAGCAAATCAAAAAATATTACTCGCAAAACCATCCTGATTCTATTTAAACTAACAAAAGATAAATTAGCTAAAAACATGAACTATAAAATAATCTAGTCTAGCATAACCTTGACTTAAATACTTAGAAAAGAATGTACGCTTCAAAAGTAAAATGATTAGAAATTACCTCAGAACCAGAGAAGAAAGACCCCCAAGAGACATTCCATTCATAACATCTAACTCAACTACCTAAAGTCTTATTCAGTAGTAACATAAGCAACTATTGTAAGGAGCTTTACTCCAACATAAAAAAAGAAAAGATGGATAAATGGAAAACATGGGTGCCCGGTTTGTGTGTTGCATGAAATATCCTGTACAATAGGCTTAGGGAATGAGTTTTATAATGAATGGCAATGTTTTCTGCTCCTGCAATACATTTTATGTATCGCACATCAGATACCCCCCTTCGCAGTGTATTCCATTTATTTGGTGTCCGTCATGCCAGATCAGTGTCAATGAACTACACCAATTAACCATTTAGTAAATGATAAATAAATAAAATGAAATTATAACAGTGCAAACAAATGCTAGATAAGCTTTTCATATAATGCATGCCACTGTTGATTTTTCTGTGCATTTTTTCACTGAATAATAGTGCATTTAGGTCAGTTTTGTTAAATTTATTACAGACTTTAGTGCTGGAACATACTGTCTGGATTCATAGGTGTAATCACATTATCTATCCATTTTTCTAATATCACTATACCAAATGGCTAGGCTACATGCTCAGTGGTGCTGTGGTTCCTTCTTGCCTCTGATCTTTAGTGTTTTAGTTTTAAACACTGCTGTAGCTCTCTAGTGTTTTCTACTTTGCACCACCCTTTGTTAAAAATGCTTCGGTCTTTCCTGCAACCCCCACACATATGTCCCATTTTATGTTCATGACTACATGCTGCTGAAAGCACATACTGTATGGTTAAAAAAGATTGTGACATACAATTCAGTTTGTATAATTCTGAATTCTAAAGCCTAGGAGAGGGCTATGGAGGTTAGCAGCTCTTGTGCTCTTGCCACTTCTCTCAATCTTGTCTTTGAGTTTTCTGCTCTGTATAATGTTTCTGGCCCTACTGAGGTCAGGTCATGGTACAAGAGGTAAGCAAAAGTTCCAAGACAGTATACACTGTGTAGTGTTTTCCAGAAGCACACAAAGTTGTTTTTGGGAGAGTGCATTAGATCTGTCTTGTGATGCATATATGAAGACGGACACCATTAATTTCATTTAACACTTTTGTTTGTGTGCCTGTTTGATTGAAAGATGTGTGTGTGTGTGTGTGTGTGTGTATGTAGAAAGTGTTTCATAAACTTTTTGTCATTAAACAAGCATTTGTATAGGTTTTAGCAATACTTCTGGAAGGTTGGTTACTATTATTCTGTAATGTCTAAGACACAACTAGTCACCTTTCTATTCTACAGTGTAAGAGAGTAAGAATGCATGGCATCAGAAAAGAGAGAACAAGCAAAGAGCAACGTCTTACCAGTGGTACGTCCAGAGGCATAAAGGGAAAGTACAGCCTGGATGGCAACATACATGGCTGGGACATTGAAGGTCTCAAACATAATCTGAGTCATCTTCTCACGGTTGGCCTTGGGGTTCAGTGGGGCTTCTGTCAGCAAAGTGGGGTGCTCCTCAGGGGCTACACGAAGCTCATTGTAAAAGGTGTGGTGCCAGATCTTCTCCATGTCATCCCAGTTAGTGATGATACCATGTTCAATGGGGTATTTCAGGGTCAGGATACCTCTCTTGCTCTGGGCCTCATCTCCTACGTAGGAGTCTTTCTGACCCATACCCACCATGACACCCTGGAGAGGAAACACGGAAAATTAGAGAAAAAATAGATTAACAAAGAGCATTTAAAATGCAGGCATTTAAAAGTTAATTTACTTGTTATAATATCTGCATGGTCCACACTTTCAGTTCAATGATGCTGCTAAATATAGTAAGTTTTTTTTTAGAAGTACTGTGTGTGAAAAGGCTTAAAATAATACCTCATAAATCTTTACTGAGTAACTCCATGTTAGCTTTCATTTGGCACATGCCAGGTCGTTTTTCTCATCTGTCACTATACTACTGATATAAGATATGGGGCATGTATGGTATTTTTTTCTTTTGTTTCTAATATATCTTGACATACTAACTGGACTATGCAATGCCTTCCACTTTTATGTGATGTACATGAACTGTGAAGCAGTAGCAAACAGCAAAATAAGCAGCACTTGCAATATGTTTAATATAGTGCTTCAGATGTGAAGGAGCAAAGCAGGATGGTGAAAAACATGCTCTGTAAGGCAGTGTTATAGTGCGTGGTCAGCATAGTATGTTATTGGTTAAAAAGTCTGTCTCAAGGTCCTGAGTATGAGGTTCAGTCCTGACCTCTGGTAAATGTTTCCCTAAGTACTCTGCTTCCTCCCCAAAACATACCAGTTAATTAGAAACTCCAGACTGTATACATTTACCTTTGTACTTTTAGCCTGAGTTGTGTCTGAAACAGGTCCAAGATAACTAGTTCCCTCATTTAATTAATTGATACATAAATTAAAATTAAAGCTTAAATTATAGATGTAAGGGGATGACTCGCAGAAGCTGCTGAGATAATTGCCAAAGTCAGAACGGATGCCTTGAAGTGCCAGGTTGAAAGTTATCCTTACTCATGTGTATTATATTAAAAGGGTAGAATAGATACTGAGATTTAGGGTGCATCACAGAAAATCACAGAATTAAAAAAAGTAACAGAATTGGTTATTTCTCCACAGTGTATCAAAATGTGATGTACTGTTTATAACAATTTCATTTGCCTTATTTATTCATCTTTTTTGTCCACATCTTGGGAATTTGATGAGTATTATCTTTTCACAGCTAGCAATCTGTCCATAAGCAATGCTTCTTATCCCACCATGCTAAGTTATTGTGCATCCTGCCCAGTCATAATCAGTGCAGCATGTATATGCCAAGTTTGCAGGCAATGCCTGCCTTGCTCTTTCTATTACCATGTTTGTGTTGTACAAGAAAAGCTGCTGGCATATAACCTATGGCTTGCACATGTCTCCTATGCCCATGGAAAGGTTCAAGGCAAAAATTCTGCAGCAGATTCATTGTTCTTAAGTGGCAAGGCACAAAACATTTTTTAATGATAAAAGCTCCTTTTGTCATGCCTTCATACAATGTAATGAACTCTGTGAAATAGTGGACATACAAGAAGGGTATTCTTATTTATATCTTTTCTGATAACACCATTTCAGGTATATTTTTATATTTGCTTAACTGCATTAGTGTGGATATCAGGCATGTCTTCCCCAGTGTACCTTGCACATGAATCAGTGCTGCTAACATTTGGCTCAGGACTCACTACAAAACCAATTATTTCCTTGTTGGTTCTGTTAACTAGTATCGTGGACTAACCCGCAAAAGACCCATTTCAGTCATAGCCTGGGAAATACAGCAAATTTTAAGACTATGCATTATTATATTTTCTGTCTTCTTTTTAATTTATTTGTCCACTGACAATAGAAACAACTTTTTTTGAAAGGTAAAAAGAGACGGTTATTGACTTTTTAATGTGTTTTTTTTACTTATGTTGTAACAATCATATGTTGAGAGAAAAAGATAGGCCATAACTCATAAAGGAAGAAGGCAGTTGTTAGAGGCAAGTTAGCAAGTAGAACACACAACTTCAGATCAAGTCACTGAGAAGTGATATACAGAGACAAAAGCTCTTAGGAGCTTATGAATGTGGCTTAAGTGACTGCTGGTACTTGAAAGCAATGTCAGTCAGTCATTCCTTTGTAGGTAGTCAGTTAACTTACTTCTAAATTTGCTTTAAGTTCAGTGGTTATGTATGTCATTTGGAAATGAGTATCAGACTTTAGGTCCAAGAAATGAGAAAGCATAGTCAGTTGTTGATATTTTAGTACTAGGTCTAGTTAAGAGTGCAACATTGTTAACTGTTGATCATAGTATGTATGGTGTGCTCCATAAGGCCAGTCTTTGGCTGAGGGAGAAAAGTATATCATTATAAAATGTGCTGTGAATTAGGCTGAGGAGGAAGAGATGTATGCATTCTTTTTCGAGCAGCCAAGTGGCACATTGAAGGATGTTAATAGTGATGTTCTGTTTAAGGTGAGAGCAAGATAAAGTAACATGTTGTTGTAAGGAGAGGGGCTAAATAAATACCTGTGATTGGCAGCTGCAAGCAATTCATCTAAAAATTGAGGAGTATGGCAAAGAAATGAGCAAAAAAATAACATCAAAGCTTTATATGAACAAAGTATACAGGTTGAAACTCAACTGAATGCTCTGCCATCAGTGGAGGGCATCCTTGTTTTGTGTGACTAAGGACCTTTTAAAACTGAAATGGATTTTGGGAATTGGACGACATCTTTTCTAACAGAGCTTAACATTTCATTAATATGGTAACTCTTTCTGTATTTTCATTTAAAAAGTAATATACATGCAGGGGTCCACTATAAATGGGGGCAAAACCTACCTGGTGACGAGGGCGTCCTACGATAGATGGAAAGACTGCACGGGGAGCATCATCACCAGCAAAGCCAGCCTTGACCAGGCCAGAACCATTGTCACAGACCAAAGCAGTAGTCTCCTCATCATCACACATGATGGCAGTAACTTTTTAAACCTGATTAGAAATAGAAGGAGGAAATGCTATGTCAGTTGTGTGAAGAAAAATACATATTCTGTAAAAATATTTGTTTTGACATCAAAGTCTGAGTATATTCAAGTCATAAAATAAACTTTCCATTTTCTACATTAGCAAAACACTTTCAGATTAAGCTTTGCTGAGTTCTATTTACAGTGGCAATAAAAGTATAATTTAACTGAAGAACAGAGGTGGCACAAAATTACCTGAATCCGTGAGCTAGATAGATAAAATTGAAAATGTCAATTCACGATTAACTCTCCCACTATGGTTAGAGTTGTGTCATGCAAGAAACTGCCTCATAAGTCTTCTAAACAACAATACACAGTATATAACTCTAGGAAAACACCTCTTTCTGTGTTCTGAATTCAGACAGCTTTTTAAAGGCATACTTGATTTGATTGTGAGATACAGTACACTTGATAGCTGCACTGTGAGAAATGCTGTATTGTTTTTAAACTTAATGTTTTTCTGTTATTGCTGTCCTACCTGAATTTCTGTCCTGCATGTACATTATTCAATTCAGAAAGAAAGCTACATTGCAGGGAATATGCCCTGTGCTGCCTTTCTTATAATTTTTCTCTGCATATGGTAGTCTCTCTTGCAGATTAACAAGGGCCTGTTTTGTTGCAGTTTATAACAAGTACAATGTATATACCCTGTTTAAATCCAAAATCCAACCCCCTATGTTAGGACTGCACTCCCTATAGTCTATTTCTTCTTATTGACAACTTTGATGGAAAAAGAGAATGTAATGCAAACTAAACAATTAATTAGTACAAATAAATTAATTTCACCATCCTTGTTTGTTTTATATAATAAAAACAATATACAAAAAAAGATTCATTGTTTTTGTCTTAAATTACTTTTGATAACTGCTCTTTGTTAATTCTGATAATTTTTATATCATTGTATGTACTTCCTCCACAATACATTTATCTTTTGTAACTTTCTTTTCTGAGTTCTGTTCTACTGCTTATTAGACAATTATCATAGTTCTTCTTTAACAATTTTTAAAGAACATCCCAGCCATATTGCTCCCCTCCCTTTGAAGGATCAAGACAAAAATATGAAACATATGACACCAGTATGCAGCACTGGAATCAGTAAAGTAAATGGTAATTCTGGTACCGTCGTATAATCATTGCAAAGAAAGAAAGAAAAAAACTTAACAGCTGTGACACTTTAAATCCAAAATGATCTTACCGGCTCCTAAGGCAGAGAGAAAGAGAGAGAGAGACAGAGAGGCTTGGCTACCAGAGAGAGAGGAATCTAAGATACCTTCCTAGAAGTGGGACGTTTTATACCAAGTTGACAGTTGTAGACACCACCCACTTCACTACTGTTCCTGTCTTTCCGCAAACAGCTGAAAAGAATTCACACTCCCCATATTTGGACAAGAGCCAGACCACCTGTCCCAGTGCCTTTCATGGTCATTGGCCATATGGCAGGAGCCCACCTCAAGCCTACCAGCACCCCCGTCTGGTGAATCACAGGTCCATGAAAGGACAAGAGGGTGACATGCTGCTGTAACCATGGAAAAGCCATTCCTTGCCCATGTATGGAGGTGCTACAGAAGGGATTCCCATGTTGCTAGTAGTGCCTTAGCTACTCTGCAGCTGCTAATCTTACAGACGGCTCATCCTGTGGCTTCTGAACCTACTAAAGCAATGTCACTTCTGTCACAGTTGTGCTCTGTCTGCAGCACTAGCAGCGTTTTTACTAAGTGACTACAAATAAATGTTCAGAAATGTCTCTTAAATCACAGGGTTACAGTATAAGTGCTGCTACTAAAAAGAATGGTGTTAGTTGGAAAAATAAAAATTGGTTTTGCTAGGCTAAGCCTAATAGATTGGGAGGCAAACCACTACTTCAGTGGCATATTTTCTGCTTCTGGGGCTATCTTGGGATTGCTAAAACTAAGTGTCTCACATAGTGCTTTCATTTCCTTGGGAATGATTGAGATTAAACCTCAATTTATGCAACACTGGAATCATGCCTAGATCTTTGTCATCCTTTATCTGAGCTTGAGTGGTTGTTTGGGTTGGGGGTGGGGATTTTGTTGATAACCAAGGATATAGTTAGGCATACTCATTGTACTCAATAAAGTTCTTTTCTAAACATCTCAGAAAAGCAATGGTTCAAACAGACCAGTATATTAAGAACTGTCTAAACTAGTGTATATTGTATAAAGCTGTATAAAACATGCTTACATGATAGGAATTCGCCTCTAAAAATGTTCTTTTTAAGGTTATAAGTGGCAGCAGGTGAAAATAGTGTGCTACTTTCCAAAGTATACAGTGACAAATAGGGACAACATTTTGAGGATTGAGTACATTTTTTAAATAATGGAGGGGGTGATTGGGTAAGAGCATAAGGTATGTGTACAAAAAAAAAAAAAAAAAAAAAAATATATATATATATTTTTTTGCTACACCCCAGTTGGTAAACTGTAACTTTTCCCCACGCAGTGCATAAGCCACACTAGCTCTACATGTCTAACTTGGGCATCACAGGAAAAAAGATGACAGGGCTTGAGTGAGGTTCCTTAGACACACACAAGCTAAAGTGTTTATTTGTTAACTGGGGTAGAGCACATTTTTAAAACTCAGTCAAGGAGCACTGTCTGGTTAAATGACTTGGTCAAAGTCACTCAGTAAGCCAAGAGAGGCAGAGGGACTCAAATTTTGGGTTACAGGATGAATATTGTTAATAGTTCATGGCCTTAATACTTTACTAACTACCAGCATGGTTCCCAGCAAGTCAACTGAGCACTAAAAGATGGCTTGTGATAAAATCCAGCATCAAAGAATTTTTAAAATCACATACACATTTTTTCCTGATATGCACTGTCAGCCTGGAGTGCAAAATGAGCTAAATACATTTGTAAAAACTGAGGAAAACAGGTCAGGCCCTGATTATATATGTGGTCGCATGTTGTATGTTACCCCTTTGGAATAGACTGATAATTATCAAGTACACTAATTATGCTCTGTTTTCCATTCATATGTGATGCTGATGGCACAGTTCACTATGTGTATTCAACCACTTAAGTTGCATCAGTACTCTGTTTCCAGTATAATCTTCCATCTGGAGATGGCTTAAGATTAATCAGATGACCACCCCTGCCCCACTTCAAAAAATAAACAAATAAATAAGTAAATAAAAATAAACAATTGCTCCCAGTATCTACATCTGCGGTGGTGCAGCGGTAGCATTGTTGCCTCACAGCAAGAGGTTCTCCTGTTCGATTCTCGGCTGGAGTGTGGGGAGTGCCTTCTGTGTGGAGTCTGCATGTCCTCACCGTGGTTGGGTGGGCGTTCGAAAGACATGCATAAATGGGCGTGCCTTCGTTGAAGGTTGAACGTCGAGCTGGCACCTCGGCATTCACGAAAATCTACTGCCAATCATTAGCAGACCGGAGTTCCGCTGTGGTGACCCCTATCTGGGAAAAGCCGAAAGATAGCAACATACTTTGGCACACAAACCAAGGCTGGTAACTTGCATACATTTTGCCTCTTTTTTTTTTTTTTTTGCCCTAGTTAAACATAATTGATGAAAGCATTACTAAGGATGCAAATTAGTGCCTCAAGTTTTTCAATACATGTCTGTGCTGTATGGGTATGTATTCATAGGCATGCTGTCCAGGAGATCCCTAAGAAGGCAAATGTAATTTCTAAGTTGTCCCTGAGCACTGTCTGGTTAAATGACTTGGTCCTGAGTTCCACAGTAGGAAAATGGAGGCTGATGGAATCAAAAGGGCACAGAAAAGACATTTAACAGCTCATTTGCTCAGTCCACTGCACTAACTGCCAGACAGGCTCTGTACCTTTCAGAAGTGTCAGTTAATTTATTTATTTATCATTTGTTGACTGGGTTACTCCTATTAGGTCAGTACCATCTTTATAGGGAGAGACCAAATGTAGTATTTATACTACAAGAGGGAATTTGGCCAGGGTATCAGGGAACTTCCCCTACTCTTTTTGATAGGTGCCATGGGATAATTTGCATACACCTGAGCTACCACCAACTCAAGCAGATGGGGTCTTGGTATAACATCTCATCTGGAGGATAATACACTCACAAATGCAGTATCCCCCTTATGCTATACTGCAGTGTCAGTGATTCATCTACCTGGTGTGAGAATAGAACCCACAGCTTTATGCAACAAAAATGAATGTGCTGCCTTTTGCACCACTGACACTTCTTCCTGTGTTAGCTCTTTTTTATTGCAGTTTTAGCTGCATTGCATTGTCTGTCTGCCTATTTTTCACTGACTTAATCATAGACCCTTTGATTAAACTGTTTATTGGACTCTTACACCTATGCTATTTTGCATCAAACTTCTGTAAACTTTAGAAAAAAATGTTAATTGCATACTTCATCTCCATTTCTTTAACATGAAACTCACATTGTTGTTATCATATCTAAATGTGTGTAGATCTCAGTTATTGCACAGCCTTGTCTCACGTTTACTATACTTTATCTCACAGTCAAAGCAGACACTGTTTACATTTTATGTCATGATAAACATGTGGTGATCAGGGTGCCTTTTTATTGTGAAACCTCTTTTTTTTTTGCTGTCTGTTCCCTAGATTTTAGCTATCTGCTACCAAGAAATCCATGGATATCCTCTTCTAGTCATATACCTACCCATCGTAGTGACATTATGTCCAGCACTTTATATGGGCTTTACTTCCTTTATGCCTTGCTTGATTACTTTCAGACCCACAGGACACCATCTTGTAAATGCCATACTTAAGCACCTTTCATTTGAACATACTGTCTCTGTACTGTGAGCATCCTTGTCTCCATCTCTATTTAGTCTGTCACCTTCCATTAGTATGCTACAAATTACCAAGTGACAAATTGCTAACATGGTTTAGAGGGCTAAGGGACTGCAAGTATCTGATGAACTTCAATTTGTAGCCCTGGGTCTGATTTCCACATTTTCTAACTGCATCGTCTGTAATCTTAAGTAAATTATTTAACCAGTCATTGCTTCTGAGTAACATCTGAAACAGAAACATTTCTGTCTACTGGGCTTTCCCTGTTAGTAAGTAAAAAATGGACCCCATATGAGAAGCTGATGCAAAACCCAGGAACAGCAAACTAGGTGAGTCAAGCTCATCAAACACCACCCCCTTACATATATAAATATATAAAACTCAGTAGTTGCAAAACTATACAGAGAAGAGAAATACCCTGTGTGAAAATAAGTCACCCTGCTGTGGTCTCATGGTATAGCAAATTAACTTAAACATTTTCCAGGATCTGTTAGTTCTGGATAATAGGAAATACGAGACAACTGAGCCTAGTGGCCATTTACTCCTTGCCAGTACCAAACCTTAATACCTTGCGCCCTTTTTCAGGAAAGGCTGCTAGGCCAGCCAATCCAGGTATAGATTTGTGAATACTCATTTAGTTGTCTAGTTCCAATATGAAAGAATATAATGTATTGCACTGCTCAATTTACAATGGAAGTCTATTCAAGAGGTGGGGAAGGTGCTGCATACTATCTTTCCATCTTGTTTTATGAATTTGCTAATGTATATTTAGATTTCTGGTTCTATCATTACTGATATTGTTTGATTTATGGAGACACAAGAGTCCCTGGACTACTGGGTTCCTGATGGCATGGAAAACAAGGCATAGGTCACTCCACAGTGATCTGTAGGACACTGAATAAAGAGTCAGTGCTACCAGTCTGTTGTGGTAGCTTAGCATTTTTAAGCCAGTAATATTTTTAGTTCAGAACCTCTGGGGTATTTCCAGTTGTTTGCTGTGTTTAGCGAGGTAAACTGCAAAGGGTGCACTGTATTCTATGATTGGCCCTAATCATTGCAAAATATAAGGGGACAAGACTTATTTAGGGAGATTGGGACCAAGGAGATTTAATTATAGGGAAACCATTCACTGACTGACAAGATTCCCCACAGAAAACATGTTCTAGCCATCTCTGTTTATGTTACTTACTTTGAAATTTTAGATTGTAATGAAGTTTATTTCTAATCCACTCACCCTGGTGAAGGTAGCAAGATGAGCAGGACAGACCACACTTCCCTAGCCCCAGCAGATTTTGTAGGTTCCCCAGGCATTCCCAGATAACCTGGCACATATAATTCCCCTAGCAAGTCCTGAGTCTGTCCAGGGATCTCATCCCAATGAGGCATGTCTGCTATACCTGCTGTGGGATAGACCCAGGAGAACATTCTCTCAAAATGCGCAGACTACCTAAACTGACTGCTCTCACCATGAAGAAGCAGTAGCTGCACTCCAAGGTCACATTTGATTGCTGAACTCCCCAGTCTGTCCCAGTGAGTGAGTCCAGCTGTACTAAAAAGGAACGTAACTTCTGATATTTGTATCCACTTTCTCATCCTTTCTGTCATTATCTAAAGCTTGTGACCAGGGGTAAGGATGGTGTCATAACTTGATCAGGAAATTAAAAGCTTCATCCTATGAGTCAGTGCCACTTTACCATCACATTCCCATATAATTCTTGCTATAGTGCTGCTACTGCATCCATCTGCTGGTTAATCTCACACTCCTCTCTACCAAGATACATAAGCTTCTGCACCAGAGATATATCTTCCCTGTTCACCTGTAGATAGCAAACTGTTCTTTTCTGGGACCACTGATTTAGAGGTGCTGATTTTTATCCCTACCAATTCATATCCAGCAGTGACTCACTCCAGTACACATTGGAGATCACAGTAATGAAGCAGTCAATGTCACCTGTAAACAGCAAAAATGCAATCCTCACATCCATACAGTGGATGCTGTCCAAACCTTGGCTGTACCATGTTATCCCATCAATGAAAACAAGGGAGAAAGAAGACACAGCCTTATTCCGCTTAATGCTGAGAATATAGATAAGTCTCTTACTTCTCAAATACAGGGACTACATAACATACAGCAGTGGCTCTGAGACCCCTTACTGTTGTAGCACTCCTTACAAAACATTTTGGAATACACTGACATATGCCTTCTCTAAGTCCACAAAACACACGTAGGCAGTATTGACAAACTCCCATGATTCTTCCCATATTTGTGGAAGGACAAAGAGTTGATCCACTGCACCACAACCAGGATGGCATTAGCACTGCTCCTACTGAATCAAAGTCTTGACTATTGGACAATGTCTACTTCCAGCACCCTGGTATATGCTTTCCTAGAGTGGCTGTGCAGTGTAATACTTTTATAATTGGAGCACACCTTCTTGTTCCCTTTTGGTAAATGGGGATCTCGCCCCACTCTGCCAGTCCAGAAGCACTGTCCTAGCCTTCGACACAACACTGAAAAAACATATTAGTGGTGACACTTTAACTATGGCCAGCACTGTTAGTATTTCTAATCATTAGTATTTCTAATCAGATCTTATCAACTCCTGTAGCCCAGGCAGAAATGTTTAGTTACCTCAGTGGTCTCATCTGCCAAAATGAATCCAGTTCCACCATCTACTTCTGGCATTGTTTCCTCAGCAGAAGATGTGTCCAACAGATTTTTGGAGATCCTCAAAGTTCTCTTTCCATCACTCAACATTGTCTCCTGTTAACGGTAACATTTCTCTATCATTATTGATATCCTGGGTACTATCTCACCTTTCATTCTAAAGTTGGCAAGTAGTTTACCAGAACCTATTTGAAGCCATCCAAAACTCCTTGACCTCACTAAACTCCTCCCACATGTGAGTCTCCACTTTGTTGACTGTTGCTGCTGCTACTTTCCGGGCTTGTTGGTGTCTATTAACCATATCTGGAGACCGCCCTGTTAGCTTTGTATGGAAGGTATCTGTACACAACCTGACAACTTTTCTCACATGTGATACCTATGAATGGTAATAAGTGCTAACCATCATTCAGTCAATCACACATCCTTGCTACCACCTTAGTTACTGAGTTCTTGAAGAGTGCCCATTCAGGCTCCACATCACCAACTTCCCCAGGCATACAGGAAAAGCTCTTTTGGGGTTGAGAGTTGAAATCTGTGCACACAGGAGTATTAGCTATGCATTCTTAGGAAACACCTCCCACATATTTGGGTTTTCTGAGTCTGTCCAGCCACCACCTTAGCCATCTGACCCAACTCACCACTGAATGCTAATCAAATGACAAATCAGTATGTCTCCTGACCTGAGTGTTTAGAATATATGGCCTCAGGTCTGATGATAAGATTACAGACTAAATCACTGACCTTTAGCACAAGGTGTTCTGGTAGGTACACATATAAGCATCATTGTCACCACTTGGATTTAGATCAGGCAAAACATTCTTTCCAATCACAACCTTCCAGGAAATGCCAGCCTTCCCCATGTGAGCATTAAGGTCTCCCAGTAAAACAATACAATATGTAGGTAGTGCATTGCTGATTACCATACCCATGGTCTCCAAGAAAACTGAATAACTTTTAGGTGCATATGCATAAATGATAGACCATGTTTTCCTTTCTGCTGTTCACAGTTTCATTGATGTGGTCCTCTTATTTACTAGCGCAGACTCAAACTGGATAGCACCCAGCCAGGAGATTGTGAGAAACTCCATACCTGCCTGAGGCTTCTCCTGAAGACCAACTCCAGAGCAGGAGAGATAGATCACTCCCTGTAAAAAGGTTTGGATTCAGAACCAATACCATGTGTAGCAGTAGAGTCAAGTTATTTTTCAACCTGCCATATAAGCCCCATCTCCTTCTTTAACAGGGAAGTGACATTCCATGTCTGACAATCCAGTTAACATTGTAAGGGTCTAGTCTACCCTAATTCATCCTGATACGACCCACCACTTGACTGGGATTGCACCTGACCTTCCCCATTGCTTTCTCGGTGTTGTGTCTACATTGCAAATGTATGTCAACTTTTTGGGGTTAAATACTGCTAGACTATGTGGGCCACCAAAACACTAGGTACTCAGTGGAGATACTCCCAGTTCTAGATCCTGATGTCTCTCTCAGTAGGTTTGCTCCAGGTGAGGTTCTCAGATTCTTTAACTGAATCATTATGCTGATACTCTGGACCCTACACCTGAGGGCAGCTTGTCAAGATTCCCTGCCAGGCCGACATCAAACCCTTCCATCATGCTAAGGTCATAATCCTTAGCTTATCAATCTATGGCAAATTGATTGCAGTGATATGACAGTTTAACATTGCTATTTGTTTCAAATGTCTACAACATAAAGCCTCAGTTGTGATGATGCAACTACAGACTGAATCACTGACCTGATTTTTCCTGATTGGAGATTCCTGATAGGAGACCAGGCTGAACAGTTTCAGTGGATATCACCCAGCCTTGTTTAATATACTATAACATTGCACAATTCTTGCGTCAGATGTCAACAAATGTGGGTGTATCTCAGTATTTGTTTATATTACATCATCAGTTAGTCCATTTGCTGATCTAATGCTGCCTCTAATAATTATAGGTTCATAGGTTCATAGGTTTATACTAGGCTATCTGCCCTAAGGCATTTATAAGCCTAGCCCAAATTTTTGTGGCTTACGCCACCCCTTATATGAAAAAATACTGTGCCCATTAGTTTGTTGTGCCTCTGTCCAGCAGTGGCACAGAGATCCATCCACAGGTCAAGATTTCTCTTGAACAGAGCCAGCGAGGTGCTCTGCCTCACATGGACCGGGATTTTATTCCACAGCATAGGGAGTCTCTGAGTGATAAATCTATCCCTCCAGCACATCCTACTTATATCCGTGCTAAGGTTTAAGTCACTTGCTCTAGTGGTTTTGGTGGATTTGGATTTTTTGAGGTGGAGCATGTCCATTAATTCGGGTTGGACATGGCCTTGTATGTCAGGCACATGTCACCTCTGAGCAGATGGTATGCAACTGAATAGAGTTGGAGTTTCTTCAATCTGGCAGCATATGACAGATTTTTTATCCTTTTGGTGAGGAACGATCATTGGTCTGATAAGTGAAGAGTACAGAACAATGACCTCACTAGATCTGGATGTGAATCCATTCGGCCATGGCTCTGGCACCAGCTATCTGTTTCCGTGAGTCCCTTCTGAAGGATATAAGTCCTCCCATGTTGGCCTCTACTTCTGAGAAGTAGATGCGAACAATAGGGGGGCCAAGGGACGATTCCTGGGACACCACTTGTCTGACATGCAACTCTAACCCTGTGGGTTCTGTCCCATCTTGTGACATATGGGTTTACATTTAAGCGTTTTCTACAATACCGAGTGGGGGTATGTGTCGAAAAAAAAGGCAAAGCAAAAGGTAGGCTGTATGGACTGCCTTTCCCTCATCAATGGCCTTGGTGACTGTTTCAAAGAAGTTGACCAAGTTCAAAAGGCATGATCTGCAATGTCTGCAAGTCCCCTATATCTTTGTTTATGAGCTCCATTATGATCCTCTCCATAGCTTGCAGACTAGACTTGTTTATCCTGTGGTAAGGCTGAGATTAAACAGCTGCCTTATGTGCGGGTTTAATTCCTCATTTAGCTCATGTAGCACACAGCCGGGGACACCATCCGTCCCATTGATGCTGTGTTTTAGCTTTAGAGAGCAGCTTTCACCTGCGCATTTGAGATGTCTGGGAGGCTACACTCTGCTGGGATAGTTATCTCTCCTTTAGGGGGAGAGGAGTGTTTGCACTGAACCTGTCTGCCAGTATGTTGGCAATGTCTGTGGGTTCAGTGATTTTTGTATCATTTTGGACTAATTCTAGCATATCTGGGGAGTTTCCACCCAGGTTCCTAACATAGCTGAAAGGCCTTATGATTGTCCTTTGAATCCATGGCAATTTTTCTCTCAAAATTGGCCTTAGTTGATTTTATGAGTGCTCGTATTTTTTACTAATAATGATCAGGGTGACTTTCTTTTTATTTTGTTCTATCATGTAATAGCTTTCTCCTCTTATTGTAAAGTTTGTTAATGGCTGGGGTCCAGTCTTGGTTTTATTTGGGATTGCCTGATCCATTCAGTCCTGGAGGTGTTCATAGAAGGCATTTGTTGGTTTCCACTGGCTCAGGGGCCTTGAAGGATACCACACCAGTCTTGAGTAGTGTGAAGTTTGCTTTAGAAGTTCTTCACTGTGGTCTTTTTGTTTGGGGTGGGGGCGGATGGTGGATTTCCAGTGAGATTTTTGTCCCCATGTTTGTGATAATGAGATCTAGTATATTTTCTTCCCAGTCACCTGGATGGTTTCCGGCTTTAGGTGTGTTGCCCCAACCTGGAGGTGTGGGCATTCTTTATGAATATGGATACACCCCTCCTTTTGTGGTGTGGTCCGGTTTTGGGGGGAATGCATGATATGAGGTAAAACCTAATAGTGCCGGGTGCTCTCAGGAGCCTTGAACCAGGTTTCAGTTACAGCACAGACATCGATGTTCTCCATACTGAGAAGGGCCCCGAGTATGCATTTTGAGATTTAGACTTTTGGCATTGAGCAGCATTACCCTCAGTTTCTTCCCATTTTTGTTTTCTAGGGTGGTAGGTTTAGAATTTTAGCCTTGCCTAAAAAAGGCACTATGGGGGTGGCAAGAGCCTTAGCCAATATCCGGTGACAGGTGCATGTCATCCCAGGCAGACAGACACTGGATCCCCTTTGAATGACACCAGACATTAAGCCAATTGTTAAAGCTGATCATCTTGTCTCTATATTGTGGCATCATTCTTGGTGAAGGTCATACCTGCCTGGGCTACATAATCAGAGAGCTCCTCTATGTCTCTTTTCATGTAGTCATGGACAATGACTGTGTCATATACTGTTGACCCCCATCTCATTGCTACTCAAAAATAGGTGTAAACTTGGGTTTTGCTAGGGGTGGAACAGGTGCACTAATCCATTTCCTACATTGCAATAAAACTGGTTGATATGTGTGACCTGATATAACAGGTGTTGACAAATGAACCAGATGAGGTACTCTTTGTGGTCCCTCTGTATGTATAGATGTGATAAACCTACATATTTTTATGTTTTCCCAAGAAATTATGCAATGGCTTTAGCTATAGCATTAAGCAGTATTTTGTTTATGTGGAGAAGCACAATGGGTGTAATTCATAAAGCTTACTGCAAGGTGTACACCTCAAGGTAACCTTTATGAATTCAGAGACAACCCGAACACGATGCTGTTGCATAAAGATGTACAGCACCGCTTAGGGCTGTCTCTGCAGCTGTGCTACATGCTAATCTGGCAGTCTGGGGAAGAGGCATATACTAATTAGTCACGTGCACTCTCCTCCAGAACTGCTGCCAGCAAGGCATCTATATGCCAAGTGAGTCATATAATCGCTCAGCTGTGTAGATTAGCACAGTTGCTCCACCAACTTTGTGGTAGTGAACATAGTCAAAAGGCCGTTTTCAGCTGTTGTGGTACAGGTAAGTGTTGGAGAGTTTAATGGTAAGGTTGGGTTGGGAGATGTGTGAATGAATGCATGCATAGGGCTGCATGTGTGAGTGTATGTGAGTGTGTGTGTGTCTGCCAGGGATGCAGCGTAGGGAAGTTAGAGAGAGTGAGGTAGGGATATGCGTGTGTGTGTGTGTGTTGGGATGGCTGTCATACCTCCATATACCTCTACACTAACGTGCACAATCTACAACATTGGGTGGGGGAACCACTAGGCACCAGGGATAACTGCAATATAGGGAGGGGGTAACACTAGACACCAGATATTACTACTTATAACAATTGTGCCTTAATGGCACTTATACGTTAAGCTGTTTATGTTGCAAATACACTTTTCTGCAGATAGTGTATATAGTTGTTCTAGTTAGGTTTGTTTAGTTGTCTTAAATTGTTACATGCAGTTTCAGCAAGTATATGCTTGTACAGCTTACTGCATATCTCTAGTGTTTTTGTTTATGTGATTGTGTCTTACCATGAAAGTTAAATAAAATATTATTTAAAAATTCCTTTAGAATGGGAGATTTCAACTGTCTCTCAATAATCTGGATCATCTGGTACTGCAAAAATTGGATATGTCTGGAGAGTCTAAGAGTTAATTAATAAAAAATTATTTGGAATATATACTGAACAAAACATCTGAAGGACATAATATTCTTCACCTTGTCCTAAACATAATAGCCACTACATAGTCTACCTTGTAGGTCCTCCACTGCTGGTTAAATCTGGCCACAAATTTATAACCTTATCTTTTAAATTCTCTAAATCCCCTACAGTTAGTAATTCTGAATTCAAGGATTTCAGACAGACAAACCTCAAGCTGCATGATGAGTTATCTAAATTTACTTGTAATATCACCAGACCTGACACAGGTACAGCTACTATTTATACACAGGGTTCCAATCCCACATATATATTTGCGTCAACCTGGACATCCCTGCTAGAGCCATATACAATTGGAAGTTTAGTAGCAAATCCTGGTGGTCAATCAGCTGAAAAAAAATCTTAAATCATATAACAGAATTAAAATTCCTCATATTAAAGATTGCATCAAGACTGTCAGTAAAGAGCTAAAACTGTTCTCAGGACTGGTAAGGCAAATTTCAAACATAAATTAGTTTTTGAAGCCAAGGATAATAAGTCCTTCTTTAGTTTTTTATTTATTTTTTTTATTTTACGTTTGTTGACCGGGCTGGTCCATCTGGATATATGTCCATTTTCAGTGGAGGCCCGGGGAGAAAAGCTCCACACTTCAGAGTAGTATTTACAAGACATAGGTACATTGTAAAGTTTTGTCTATTGTAAAATGATTCCTATTATAAGACAGCTAAGGATGTAGATACAAAGATGAGTAAAAAATATGTAGTACACTATTAAACAGTACAGTTATACAGTAAATGTTTAAATCTATGTAAGCAAAAAGCACACTATTGAACAGTAAAGTCACACACCCATTATTTACTAGTATAAGATTAATTATTAAAATAATACACTATTGATCAGTATAGTGACATGCACACTATTGTTAATAAAGGATTAACTAGTTTATGCTGGTATGTAGAGAAGTGTCAGGATATAAGTGTGGTAGTTAGTCTGGATTAGCACAGGGGCATAACCAGTGAGATTTAAGATATGTTTTAAGCTTAGTTTTAAATAGGGGAGCTGAGGATAGGGAGGTTAGGTGATCAGGGAGGGTGTTCCAGGTTTTTCCTACTGCGTTAGAGAACAGTGAATCGCCGGCCAGATTGTTGGTTTTATTTATTTGAACTAGTAATTTGTTTGATGAGCGCAGGGACTTTAGTTTATTGTAGGGGGTGATTAGGTTAGTGAGTAATGGAGTATTTGAAGGTTGATACAGTATCTTTTGGGCCACTATTAGATGGTTCAGTAGAATTAGATTTGACAGTTCTAACCAGCGTAGTTGATTAAGATTGTTGCAGTGATGGGTTTTGTAGGTTGACCCAGTTGCAAATCTTGCAATATTATTGTAGGGGATGGAAAGCTTGTTCATATTGCTTTTACACAGTTTAGTATAGATAGGGGATGCATATATAAGGGTTGAGATTAAATGGGTATGGGCGATAGTGGTCCGGACTAGAGGGGTCAGAAAGGGTTTGATTCTATAGAGGGATCCTAGTTTTTTGTTAACTGCTTTTATAGTGTTGTTAATATGGGGCTCAAAGGAAAGGTTATTATCAATTAGTACCCCAAGTAGTTTTGTGGTAGGTTCAGGACATATGACAGTACCATTAGTAGATGTAACATTAAAGTTCAGTGGGGAGATTCTGCGAGTGGGGGGTGAATAATAGCATTTTTGGTTTTTTTTGGGTTCAGAATGAGACATCAGTCAAGGAGCCATTTCTCTACTGTGCTAAACACGTTTTGGGTAAGAGACTGTAGTTGTGATGGTGAAGTGGCTGAGCATATTAATGTGGAATCATCTGCGTATTGAATACAGGTGGCTTGAGGTATTACAGAGTGTAGGTCGTTTGTAAAGATAGAGAAGAGGAGAGGACCGAGTATGGAGCCTTGAGGAACTCCAAGGGTAATTGGGAGGTGGGAAGACAGGCTATTCTGCTATAGTATGGCTTGTTGCCTGTTATTTAGGTAGGATTGAAACCACTGTATAGCAGGTGGAGCTAGTGACAAGTTTTTGAGTAAGTTTACGAGTAGCTGGTGGTTGACCATATCAAAGGCTTTTGACAGATCGATAAAGAGAGCCGAGGATAGAGTATCATTATTACGATTTTTATTGATGCAGTCAGTGAAGGATAAGAGAGCAGAGGTGGTGCTGTGAAATGGTCTAAAGCCATGTTGGCAGATAGCTAGTAAGTTGTTTTCTAGTAAGTGGTTTAATAGCTGCTTATGAATGCACCTCTCCATGATTTTAGCCAGAGGGGATAATATGGCTATGGGCCTGTAGTCAGATAAATCTTTGGAGTTATCACCTTTGTGCAGGGGGATAATATGTGATATTTTCCAGAGTGATGGGATGGTTCCTTCAGAAATAGTTCTGTTGACGAGAATAGATATGGGGCAGGCTATAGCTTTAGCAGCTTTTTGTAGGTATTCTGCAGGTAGTAAGTCTGCAGCGAGAGTGGTGGGTTTAAGTTTCTGAATAAGGGTGCAGACAAGGGATGTAGGAACAGGTTGAAATTGAAATAGTGGGGGATTGTTAGAGTTATGGGAGGAAGAAGATGTTGTGTCAGGGGATAGCTGATTGGCAAGAGATTGAATGGTCTCTGTGAAGAAAGTATTGAAAGAATTGACAATTTGGTTGGGGCTGTTGTGTTCCGAGCCTAAGGGGTTAGGTGTGACTGAGTGACCTGGGTGTATCAGTTTACTGATGCTAGACAAGAATTTTTGAGGTTTATTTTGGTGGGTTTGTTGTAGGTGACAGCAAAAGTTTATTTTATCTGACAGAATGGCTTTTTTGGTTTCATTTCTTAACTGTCTAAACTTTAATTGATCTGTGGGGCATTTAGTAGTCCGCCAGGTGGTTCAGAGTTTGTTTCTTTGGAGGGTTTTGGTAGTTTTGGAAAGCCATGGGGCTGGTTTAGATCTACATCTAATTGTGCGAGTTGGGGCATGGTAGTCAAGGGTGGTCAAGAATTTGGAATTAAAGTATTTGACTGCTTCTTCTAATGGTAGGGGTGACCAGTCGCAAGCTATAAGTTCTCGTTGAAAGCTATCGAGGTTAAAATTTTTGTTAGACCTTATACTCTTATAAATGGTTGGGTTTCGGATTTCAATCTTATACCTGATTAGTAAGGTGAGTGAGTGGTCCCTTAGATCTCCAGGGAGGGTCCCTACTTACATTATAGTTACATTATGAAACTAAGAAATAATATCCAACAGTGTTCTGAACGTATTCAAAATGGCACCACCCTGTCAGATCGATTATGCATAGCAAATATGCTAGGAGACCAATATAAGCTTTCCCCTGATACAGCTATCTTAAGTCCACAAATTGCTGAATCACTTATACCTCTTAATATCACAAAGGAACATGTACTGACAGTGCTCTCTAAAACCAAAAATACTACTTCCTCGGGGCATGATAATTTACCTGAATATCATATATGCTCTGTTGGAGCCCCTCCTTAAAATGTTTAATTTAAGCTTAGCTGTGGGATTTGTACTTGAAGTATGGTGCACTGCAGTGGAAATGACCCTGCACAAGGGTAGCTCTACCACTGACCTGGGAAACTATAGACCCTTTAGCCTGACATAGTGTGATTTTCAAAGCCATGGAATGCATGATATCTAACCTCATAAGCTATAATATCAAAACCTTCTCAGTATGAACCCACATAAGTTTGACTTTGTCAAAGAGAGACCCTGCTACCTCAGAAAGTCACACAGACTGTTGACAGTCATCATTCTACTACTAAAGCTTATTTGGATCTGGCCAAATCTTTTACCACCATACCCTCTACTGCCATCATAAGCAAGCTACGTGTCTTAAAAGTAGATCCATATATGGTGAGGTGGATAGCCAATTGGCTGAAACATAGAACCCACATAGTTAAGGTCCCAGGTGCCTCTTCAGAAAGAATGATGGCGACTGGTGTGTACTGCAGGGCTTAGTACTGGAAGCCCTCCTTTTTGGTATCTAATTCCCTGGACTAAAGGCTGAGAATCAAGACCATTGGTTAACTAAGCTTGCAGATGGCAGCAAACTGGTTTGACTGTCAAGTCTGCATCTGGTATCCATTCATTACAGCAGGAACTACCCCTCGTAAATAAATATTATGTGGAAAAAAAGCACTAAAATTAAATGTGAAAAAGTGTAGTATTGTTACATTTGGTAAGCAGCGTTGTCCTTCATGTGACACCCACGCACTGGCCCAGCAATCAAGAAGCCTCAATCCTCACCACTAGTACCAGTGAGAGGCATGCACATTGGGAAGGATAACAAGTACACACACACACAGTAAAGTACAATTTTCCTTAAGAGCACACAGAGATTACAGTCAGTCTGGGGCTGGTTTCTCCCCAGATCCCCAATAAGACTCCCCACTGACACAGCTATGGGTTTCAGATCTCAGCCGAGTAGTCAAGCCAAAATCTCCAGTACCCTCTCTGTCCAACCAGTGCTTTGTGTCCCTGCCAAAGTATCTGACACACACACACTTTGAGATTTGGTTTATATACAAACACACAGACACTCCTGGGGAAGGCTGGCACAGGTTCTCCAGCTATGCCCCCTCCTGCCAGGCTATAAGGTATCAATCACTGCCACCAACTACTCTTATCAGCTACTAATAAGGCCCTTCCCAAAGGGTGACCAATTTCACTATGTAATATTGCTATTATCCAAATAGTAAGTGTGCCGAACAGCAAGACTTTTGGAGTGGCTTGGACAGTATCACCAAATAAATGCAATGTACTCTAAGAGCTTAAATTATCTCTACACAAAACAGCCAAAGTTGAAATGTTTAAAATATTTAATAATAAATAATAAAAACACAAGACAAAGCTTATCAGTTCAATACAGTGCCAGTCAAGAGTTCAGAGATCACAGGAAACTTTTAAAACAATATTGTAGGATAGTTTGACTTAAATATAGAAAACTGCTAGGTTAATCTGGCTATATTTCTATCTAACTCTAAGAGAAATCATGGTTCTAAATGCTACTTATATGCAGAGCAAAGCAAGTTGTTGTCAGCTTTAGACAAAATCCAAAATGCTCAATTCTCTCTCTCTGAGAAAGTCTTAATTTGATAACACAGTACTGCTAAGTCATTTAACATTGCATCATTCTTAGCACTTCTCTGGTTTAGTTTCCCAGGCTCATGGAGTTTAAAATTTTAAGATAGGTTCATAGGTAGGTACTAGGCTATTGGCTGTGGGGCCTATATAAGCCTAGCCAAAAAGGTACCCTGGCTTTTGCCACCCAAGTAAATAATTTTCCTGTGCCCCTGTCAAGCAGAGCCAGAGAAGTGATCCCTGGGGTGAATTTCCTATCTCCCATCCAATCATCAAGATTTTTCTTGAAGAGTGCTAATGAGGAGCTTTGTTTAATATAGACAGGTAGTTTGTTACAGAGTATGGGAAGTCTCTGGGACAGGAATCTATCCCTCCAGTATGTTCTGCTTATTGTGGTAACAAGGTTTAGGTCCCTAGAGCGTATAGCTCGGAGAGACTGGGATTTCTTTAAGTGAAGCATGTCCAACAGCTCTGGGTTTGACATAGCTTTGTATGCTAGGCAGAGATCACCACTGAGTAGGCGATATGGGAAGGAGTAAAGCTGGAGTTTTTTGAGACAGTCTGCATTGGGCATCTGTTTGAGGCCAGTAATTCACTTTGTGAGGTATTTCTGCACCCTTTCCAGTTGTTGTAGATGTTTTGTGAGATACATACCAAAAGGGGCGTTGTATTCTATAATGGGTCTAATGGTCTTGCAGCTGCTAGGAAACCACAGTAATAAAAGACACTTTATATGTAAAACCTTAGTAATTATCTCTTAAATTAAGACAATAGAAAGAATTTCCTGGCCCAGACATCCTGTCTCCAAGGTTGAGATCAAACAGTCACAAAATGCTTCACTTATTAGCTTTCTTCCAGCAGGGTGCACTGTGGTTACATTCCTGAAGCTCAGAACATACACAGTTTTCTTTATATTTGTCAAAC